>NC_088334.1:32522500-32822500 GCF_036884655.1 Musa acuminata AAA Group | reverse complement strand
AAAAAG
Source organism: Musa acuminata AAA Group (assembly GCF_036884655.1). Classification (NCBI taxonomy): domain Eukaryota; kingdom Viridiplantae; phylum Streptophyta; class Magnoliopsida; order Zingiberales; family Musaceae; genus Musa; species Musa acuminata. The sequence continues at coordinate 32,822,494 of NC_088334.1, read as the reverse complement.
TCTCCCTTTACTACAGCGATGCTCATGGCTCCACGGCTCGTCGTAATGCCAACATAACCCCTTCACAGATCGCTCCTGAAGCTCTTCTCTTGTCAACCTTTTTGGTACAGGGACTCAGTCAACAATAGGGGGGGCTAAGGGCTTCAATATTACTGGTTGAGGAGTGACCCTAGTCCTTCGAGCTTCATGGTTCAATTGCTCCTCTTGATGTCGTGCGAAAGAGATGGCTGCCATAAGCGTGTACGGTTGTCGCGCTTTAACTTCTCCTCGGATCTCCGGCTTCAAGCCCTCAATAAAGGTCCTCAATAGTTGTTTTTGAGACCAATCAAGAGTTTGATTAGATAACCTTTCAAACCTGGTTTGGTACTCCTGAATGGTGGAGGTTTGTCGGATCTTTGCTAGTTGTCCGTCAATATTCTCGTAATCGGTTGGTCTGAAGCGGATCAGCAGTCCTTCTTTGAATTGTTGCCATGAAAGGACTCCATAAGTATGTTCAAACCAGTCAAACCACTATATAGCATCCCCTTCAAGATGTATAGCTGCAATTTTCACCATAGATGCATCTGCGGTATTGTGGTACCGAAAATATCGCTCCGCGTGCAAGATCCAACCAATCGGGTCTCCTTCTTCCCATCTAGGGAAGTCCACCCTTATGCATGGATAGTTGGGATTGATCATAGAGCCTCCCCTCCCTTGGAACTCATCTCTTCGGGCCTGGTGCGATTGGGCAAAGCTCTCTCCGTGATATGATTTTTTCGGGCTTAGTAGTCGGCCCAATCTGAGTTCGGTAAAGAGCGTCCGAATCTTATCCTCCATTCGTGCCTCCAAGGCTTCGAATTTAGCATCGATTGCCTCCTTAGATGCCATAGTATATGCCTCCAAATCTATGATGTTAAGATCTCTCTTTTGTTGTCAGGTTAAAGGCATGTATAGGTTGAGAGAAGTGATGGTCGAAAGGGTTGGTGGATCGGTGGATGTAGGCTACGATTTAGGCTTGTTTTGTGGCTGTTTTGGGTGCAGTTTGAGGGTGTGGTTTGGTGGAGTTTTAGGGCTATGGATGAAAGTTTTAGATCTATGGTGGATGGCAGCAAAGGTTTGAGAGAAATCAGTGGAAGTTGCAGCAAGTATGTGCTGTCTTGTAAGAGCAGAATTGTCGTCGAAGAAACAGCGGTTTCTCGATATAATTTCCACCAAAAACTTGAGAGAATTAAGGAGGGAATTGATAGCAAAATCACAGTTTATATGACAGCAAGGATGACTAATTTAATTAAGAAAATTTCGGCAGTATAACAGCAAGGAAATTGGTGCAAGTTGCGATAGCAGAATTCTCGTCGAAAAATTTCAGCAGTTTATGATGAAAATTTATAGCAACACAAAAATCGGTTTTAGAGATGAATTCCTCAATTGATCAATCTTAGATGGAAGCCAAGATGATCTATAAAGTGTATAAGAAATTTCATTCAAAAAAGATTGCAAATAGATGGGTTAAGGCAACAATATGCGGCTGAAATTTTCTGCAACATAGATTTTTAAGTATAGCAGATTGGACGTAAAAGATCAGAAGTTTATATTGAGAATTTTTTGATGAAACCAAAGGGAAATCTACTATTAGGAAGTGTCAAAGCTATCATAAAAATTTTGTAGAGATTTGGATAGAAACAACATAGTATCAAGATCAAACAATCAGTGCTATGCGGCTGAAATTTTACGGTGCAGATTTTCAAGTATAGTAGATTAGATGTAAAATATTAATGGTTTATATTGAGAATTTTTTGACAAAACCAAAGGGAAATCTGCTGTTAGGAAGTGTCAAAGATGTCATAAAATTTCGTGGAGATTTGGATAGAAAAAACATAGTAGCAAGATCAAACAGACAGTGCTATACGGTTGGAATTCTGCAATGTATCTTTCGTCGTAGAGATGAAAACTTTGTGACGAAAGGTTTATGCAGAAATATAGGAACAGTTTTTTTTTTTTAGATTTTCGAATAAGGATAACTAAATTGCAGCAGCAGTAAGGTAGGAAACCAGAACCTATTGCAATTCACGGGGAGATCAAAGGATGATCCGCGGTGGTGGAGATGATGGCGGAATTCGACGACGATCTTTTAAGCAATTGTGGGAATTGCTTTGGGCGGTTGTGGAGGGCTGATGGATGGCAGTGGAAGGGCAGCGAGACGCCAAGAACGCTGCTCTGATACCAGGTGTTAGAACCCTTGCAGATTCTAAACTTGGGGTTGATCTCTTTAGGGGATCGGCCTCCTTGGAACTCTATAGGGGTTCCTCCCTCCAAGTTGCTGCTCAAAGGTTACAGAAAAGATTCATCTATTGCTTATGAAAAGAGAAGGAATCAATGGCTATTTATAGGGCTTCTAAACCCTAACTCCTAATAGGACTCCTACTTAAGACTCTTACTTCTAACCAACTCCTAGTAGGACTCATAGTCAAGACTCCTATTCCCTTACAACTCCTAATTCTTCTATAAGAAAACACCTCCTACTTGAATGCCCCTCTCAATTAGGACTCTCCTAACTAGAGTCCTAACAGAATATCCCTCTCAATTAGGACTCTCCTAGCTAGGGTCCTAACAGTTTTACATGAATGTCCCTCTCAATTAGGACTCTCCAAGCTAGAGTCCTAACATAATCTTGTGAGAACTCCTCGAAAACTCGAAGTGTTAGTGAAGTTTAAGAGAGGAGGTAGTGGGGGTATAAAGGTTCTCTCCTTAGCCTGTCAAAAGGAGAATAGAGCTGTAAGAAGGTGGTTGGTCTTCTCCTATTGAAGGAAGACCATTAGTGGATGTCGATGGCCTCGACAGAAGAGGAATTAGCAGAGTAGATATAGGTCATGACGATCATACCATTATAAAACTCGGTTTGCATTTACTTCTTGCAATTTACCTTTACTACAAACTGCCTTACTTGCTTTACTTCTTCATTACACTCTTACGAACACTTTTAAGTTAAATACATTTCCGATATCAATTTTATCAAAACAAAGATTTTTTGAACCAACATTATTTTTATCCTCTGCACTAATTCACCCTCCCCTCTTAATGCCTACATGATCCTAACCGTTAGTATCATAGCTATGTTTTCTCTTATTTGGTTGAACACCCAATAGAAATGGCTTTTTTCGGCTTTAAAGAGGGTTACTCTATCATTCATCCTCCTATGTTCAATGGGACGAACTACACTTATTGGAAAATACGGATGAGAGTTTTCTTACTTTTGTTGAATCTCAATTTATGGAATATTATTGAAAATTAATTTCAAAAATCTTCTCTTCTAATGAATGATTAGAATGAGTTGGAGAGGAAGACTTTCTCTTTAAATGGCAAGGCTATGAATACCTTATTTTGTGCTTTCGATAATGCATATTTCTTGAAAAAATCTCTATCTTATCAAGTTTTCATCTTAGAGATCCTTAGTGATGAATCTATTTATATTTTGAATCTCTTGAATTATGAAAGTGATTTTGATGATTATAAATTTGAATGAATTTTATCTATATCATGATCTTGAATTCTTGATATTGATACTTGAAATCTTTCTATGAATCAAGATCTTGTTTTTGAACTCCCATGATTCTTTTTTGCTATTTACTATGATTCTTCTTTTCGCTATTTGAGTCATAAAAAAAAAATCATAATTTTTCTCTTGATTTTTTGATATTTGATTACAACGTGAAAGTTTTATTATGAATTAAGATTTTTCACAAATTATCCTCCTACAATTCTTCTTGGTATTCTCTAAAAAGGGGGGATGCATTCAAATTAATCATGTTACATCACTAGACTTCTTGATGTTTATAATTGATGTTTATAATTTGAAGTTTATTATGTATAATTTTCTTGTATTTATGATATATATATCGTGATAGATTGAATCATTGTTGTAAAAAAAAGGAAGGAAATTGTTAGCTTGCACATTGCAAAGAGAACCAAAAAAAGTATTAGCTTGAATGATAAACTTAAATCTCCCAAATGCATAAACTCTTCTTATACATTTTTTGGATCTTGATTTCTTGATTTTTATGACTTGAGTGTTCTTTCTAAATCAAGATAGTTTCCTATCATTCTTTCTATTCGCAAAAGAAAATAATTGTCAAAAATAACACATGGTCTTTTGGTATTCATGAATTAATCTTTCATTTTTTATGATTGAAATATTGATGCAAATTTATCTTTATTGTTTATCCTTGTCATGATGTGAAAATTAATGTAAAGGAAAAAGAATTACAATATTGTATTCTTCCCTTCTATTTGACAATGACAAAGGGGGAGCAAAACTTGCTAACTTACGCATATCAAAAGAGAAGCAAGAAGTGTTATCTTGCAAATCTCAAGAGAAATAGGCCGTAAGAGAGAATAATGCACTGAAGAATAGGACGAAGCGTCGATGAACTAATGACATGTCGGACAACATTTGATTTAAGCTTTGTAATAATTATCTAGATCGAAGTAGGTTTTAGGCGTAATTGGGTTGGAATTGGGCCAACTCAATTAGGGTCCAATTGGGCCCAAGTTTAGGCTATGTTGAGCCAAGTGAAAGGCTCAAACATTGATCCAAACTAGTGGAACCGTCGGTGACATAATCTCTAAGACTATTTCAGGTTATGGTATCGCTAGTTTGGGTGGTGGCATCGCCCAGACTCAATCTCCGAGACTGTCAGGTGGTGGTACCACCTAGACATAATCTCCCAAGTAGTGGTACCGCCTAGTATCCGTGCTGTAGGCGGTGGTACCGCCCAAAACTAGCGGTGGTATTGCTAGTACTCAGAAAATCATGGATGAGACAATTTTAGGCTCCAAGTTTGAATCCACATGAGGCCTATAAATGCCCCTCTTATCCCTGATTAACATACACAAAAATTGAGAGAAAAAAGGAAGAAATCACTATTGTAATCTTTTAAGAACTCCTCTAAAACTCTAAGTGTTAGTGAATTTTAAGAGATAAGGTAGTGGGGGTGTAAAGGTTCTCTCTTGAGTTTCTCAAAAGGAGAATAGTATTGTAAGAAGGTGGTTGGTCTTCGCCTATTAAAGGAAGATTATTAGTGGATGTCGGTGGCCTCAACTGAAGAGGAATCGGCTGAGTGGATGTAGGTCACGACGACCGAACCATTATAAAACTCGGCTTATATTTACTTCTTGTAATTTACCTTTACTATAAATTGTCTTACTTGCTTTACTTTCTCATTACACTCTTATGAACAATTTCAAGTTAAATACATTTCTGATATCGATTTTATCGAAATGAAGATTTTTCGAATCAACGTCGTTTTTATTCGCTGCACTAATTCAAGCCCCCCCTCTTAGTGCCGACTCGATCCTTACCAAACTGAGTCATGCTTAGCTTATGGGTTAAGTTGTACCTAGACGCTTGAGCTGGGGTCATGTCTAACCATATAGACTAAGTCATACCTAGCCGCATATGCTGGACCATGCTAGGCCACATGGGTTTAGTTGTACTTACCATATAGGCTGGGTTGTACATGGCTGCATAAGCTAAATCATACCTGGATACATGGGCTGGGTCATGTTGGGAAATCTTGGGGGCGACATCAGATGCGCAGCGGAAGAGCAAGAAAACAAAATCCTCGATTCCCAAAGAGATGTTCGTCATCGTGCGAAGATTGGTATGCAAAATCTGCGAAACTTAAAAACTGCGTATAGAGTAGATTGTGTTACCTAGGGAGATCGTATATCCCTATTTCCTTACAGATCTTTAGGAGAGGGTGAAGGAGGTCAAACATCCTCCTCTCTAGCAGTGATCCACACAGCAGGGCTACGACGACGCTCCTCAAGACTCCAGGTCTGCTCTGAGGTGGAGAGGGGGAGGAGAATAGGAGAGGCAAGTAAAGGCTCTAGCCTATGAGGCTCTGAATCCCTTCTATTTATAGAGGTCCCTTGTCAAATGGATCCTCACCTAGTGGGTATTGGATCTACATCCAATAACCCAAGGCTTTTAGATTAGTGGATCTCTATCCAATAATCTCTCATGGGCTCTTATTGGATCTCGTCCATGGGATCCAATAATTCAGGGGCTTATTGGATATCCAATAAGATAAGGGCTTCGTCGGATATCTCATATCCGAACCTCTACTCATCGCAATGCCTACTATATGTGTGTGACCCTCTATGCCCAATATCGAGCTGGCCGTGAGTCAAACCTGTCAGAACTCCTTCTAACTCAGTGAATTATTATCTCTGCTATAATTCACTCGACTCATCGACTATGGACGTACTAAGCCACTACGCCATAGTCCACAGACGATACAGGGGAATCCAATCCATTGGACCTGTCTGTCCTCAGTTACCGTGTACCTATAGTCCCTCATCCATCTAATATCGCAGAGACTGTATATCGAGCATGGTGCTATCAGACCCATACGGTTTCTACTCGAGTCTCGCTCTAATCGGATTCTTCCGGAAAACTCTTTCTCTCTCAACCCGAATGACCCTAGCTAGGGATTTGTTTGAGCAAGAACACATGGGATATTCCTCTCATGACGCCGAGAGTGGATGATCTTCTATCGACACTCAATAGCCCTCGTAAGGTCGACTACCACTCCCAATGACCAACTGTACTAGATCTGGGATAGCCAAACCTATAAGTCTGGTATCAAAGAGTAGAGCACTCATACAGGACATCATTGATGTCTCAAGTCTAAGGACCAGATACACCACTAGGACTACAGAATCGTTGTCTGACAATAAGGCATCATCAACCATCCAGCATTCCATAAGCGGATCAATCAGTGAACTCATTCTCCAATGAGCAACTGTACTGTATCCCTAGTGTCCCTACATGAGCAGCTATGAGACTAGCTGCATCCATCATATGGATGGGTATATAGCATACCAGTCTGTCCGGTTATCACGATGTCCCTCTCGAGTAACCTATAACCGGGATTATTTAGGATCTGTGTTTAAAGGTGAATCGATCTCACTATCATGATCTCATCACGATCTGATTCTCATTGCACAAATCTAAGGACATCACAATATATATATGCATATATACAATAGTTATAAAGTGATATATGCCAAAATATAATAAGCAAAAAGATTCTGTATCAAGTCACACGTGACATCACTCACGTGATTGGCTTGTTGGGCACCTATGACTAACAATCTCCCACTTGACCTAAAGCCAATCACCTATGTGTCTAATCCCCATCAGACCCCTATGACACTCAAAGACAATATGAGACAATGACTTTGTCAATGGATCTACAATGTTATCTTCGGATGGAACACTTTCCACTACTACATCTCCTCGGGTTACGATCTCTTTGATAAGCTGGAACCTCCTCAGAACACTTCTGATGAGACCCGGGTTCCCTTATTTGAGTAATCACCCCATAGTTATCGCAATATAAGGAAGTCGGTTTCTCGTTATCCGGCACGACTCCCAAATTTGTGATGAACCTCTTCAACCAGACTCCCTCCTTTACTGCATCTGATGCAGCAATGTACTCTGCCTCTGTGGTCGAGTCAGCAGTAGTATCTTACTTGGAACTCTTCCAGCACACTGCTCATCCATTCAAGGTGTATACATACCCTGAATTCAACTTGCTATCATCGACATCAGACTGAAAACTTGAGTCTATGTAGCCTTCAACCTTAAGGCTATTACCTCCATATACTAATAAAAGATCCTTAGTCCTTCTCAAGTACTTAAGGATACACTTTACTGCTTTCTAGTGCTCCAAGCCTGGATCCGCTTGATACCTGCTCGTGACACTCAGAGCATGCGCTATATCAGGCCTAGTACAAAGCATGGCATACATGATAGACCCTATTGCTGAGGCATAAGGTATCATATCCATGTTCGCCCTTTCTTCTGGAGTCTTTGGGGACATACTCGTAGAAAGCGATATCCCATATCTCATTGGTATGAGATCTCTTTTGAAATTTTCCATACCAAACCTTTTGATAATGGTTTCTATGTACCTGGATTGGGACAAGCCAAACATCTTCTTGGATCTATCTCTATAGATTCTAATCCTCAAGATATAGGATGCTTCCCCTAAGTCCTTCATGGAGAAGTGTCTAGATAACCAAGCCTTTACTGTGGATAGCATTCCTACGTCATTCCCAATGATCAGGATGTCATCCACATATAACACCAAAAAGGTGATAGCGCTCTCACTTACCTTCCTGTACACACAAGGCTCATTTTCGTTCTTAATGAACTCATAAGATCTGATTGCCTCATCAAATCTTATGTTCCAACTTCGAGAAGCTTGCTTTAGTCCATAAATGGATCTAAGCAACCTACACACCTTATCTAGGCAGTTCTTGGACACGAATCCCTCAGGTTGCATCATATACACCTCCTCGAGGTTCCCATTGAGGAATGCTATTTTCACTCTATCTGCCAGATCTCATAATCATAGTGTGCTACAATAGCTAATAGAATTCTGATGGATTTTAGCATTGCTACGGGTGAGAAGGTTTCGTCGTAGTCAACACCTTGCCTTTGACGATACCCCTTAGTCACTAGCCTTGCTTTATAGGTCTCTACCTTTCCATCTACTCCGATCTTTTTCTTAAAGATCCACTTGTAACCGAAGGGTACAATACCTTCGGGTGCATCAACTAGGTTCCAAATCTTGTTGGAGTACATAGAATCCATCTCAAAATTCATGGCTTTTTGCCACTTCCCGGAGTCTATACTCATAATAGCCTTCTCGTAGGTCTGAGGATCAATATCCTCAACATCCTCTCCTCTAATATGTCCCACATATCTCTCAGGAGGATGAGATACTCTATCAGACCTACGTAAAGTTGAAACTTGTGTATTAGGTACCTGAATAGACTCTGGCTGTAGAGAGATGCTTGAGCTTGGTTCTCCAACCTCGCTCAACTCTATCATTCTCCCACTATCTCCGCCAAGAATGTGTTCCTTCTCAAGGAACACTGCTCTCTTAGCTATAAAGACCTTTTGGTCCTCGAGATGATAGAAATAATACCCACAAGTTTCCTTGGGGTATCCCACAAATTTGCATCACTCTATCCTTGATTCTAACTTATCGGGGTTATGTCTTTTAACGTGGGCAGGGCAGCCCCAAATCTTAACAACCTTAAGATCAGACTTCTTTCTTTTCCATATCTCATATGGTGTAGACTCTACCGACTTAGTTGGAACTCTATTCAGAAGGTAAGCTGCAGTCTCTAGGGCATATCCTTAGAGGTGAGAGCGCCGGGGTTTGAAGGCGACTACATTGATGTGGCTGCAACTGTTGTGACCCAAGGGGCGATTGTCGAGCAACAGGGTTGAGGTTGTGGTGATGGCGACCTATGGTGATGGCAACCTGTGGTTATGGCAGAATATGCTAAGCAAGGGGGAGGTGGCGTTGAAGCGGTCGAGGTTGAGAAGATGAATCGGTGTTGCATGTGCTGCTAGGGTTGAGGTAGGGCAGCGTACTTGCTACGGTTGCTGCGTTAACTATTGGAGGGCAGCTGCTGCAAAACGAGGGGTTGGTCGTTGGCCAGGAGCAGCGGTAGTAGTGATTGCTAGCACTTAAATCAATCTTGAAATTCACTTAAGTTTAAAAAATCATTATAAATCAAATAATTATTCTAACATCACAAATCAATTATCATTATTTACTAATCATAAATTTTTAAAATTAAAATATTATTATGCATTATAAAATTAAAATTATAACAATCCCAACATTAAGATTTCAAAACAAAGATCAAAGCTGATTAAAAAAATAAAGGATCCTACCTCTCCTCGACTATCCTTTCCTCAAGATCATCTCCTCAAGAAGTCCTATATTTAATCCTCCTATTGTGCTCGGGGAGAAATGAAGGAGGGCCTCCTTATATAGAAGAAGAAGAGACCTTTCAGGTAAGTAAATATTTAATTTTAATTTTTAATTTATTTTTAGTTTTTTTTTACACACATAAAGATAAAAAATATAATATTTATTTTGTATAGTTTTGAAAATGAAATATAAACTGTTCACAGAAATGATGGCAAGATGGTCGGAGGAATCAAGGTGAGGTTGCCAAGCATCCTCATTAAGGCATTATTAGAACTCATGAGAGACAATCGGAGACGTGGTATCTCCTCTCCATTTTTCAGAGACAATTAAGTGTATCACTTCACCAAACCATTACAATAGAAATCGCTTTCATCATAACTCAACGAAATATGGGAGTTTAGAAGGATCCCTATCTACAACTTATTTTTAAGTTTTGAATATATATAGTTCAATTCTTTTAATTCTTAACAATACCATACTATTCTCTTTTCATCTCATATGTGTAAGTATTTCTAACATATTTTTCTGTCCATGTGTGAGTTAATTGACCTCCCCTTATTCATTATGAGTTCCTTATCTTGATTGATTATGAAAATTAATTGATCATATAATATGCTTAGAGCATCATAACTGATTTGTCAACATGGTCAATGCAATATGATCACTTATTTCTAGTCCTTTCAATGTCATTTGGGATAATTATCTGTTTAATTTAGCAACCTTAATGAGCATAGTCAAAATAAACATTACATATAATATGGTACATAAAAATTCGTCAATTCGAAGTCCAGTTTCTCATGTCAATTACAAGTGTGGACTTCGTGCGAGTATACTTCAAACGCTGCCTTCCACTACGAGTAAACTTCGCTGATCCGGCTCCACGTCTTATCTCTAATCAGATCTCGACACGGTTCAATACATCACGCACGAGGCTTTATCCATGTCGAAGTGACACTACCTAACGGTTCGACCACGCACCAGTTTACCCTCAAACGATATTACTCCACGTACCTGAAGCGTGAACCACACGCTTCCAGAGATGAAACAGACTTTGTGCCGTGTCATAGACAGTGCAACTGATCCTTCTGAGCTACAAAACAAAGGCCGGCCTGTTCTTTCCCTCACGCAAACCAAGCCCGCTGTTGAGACTGAGAGAGGCAAAGAGACGAAGAGGGAGAGAGTGTGCAGCAGCGCTCTGCGGAGTGCAGGGATAAGACGAGGCCGCTGTCTCTCCTCGATTCAAGTAGCTTTAAGGAAACGAAAGAAGAAGGAAAGGCTTCTCCCTTTCTATGAGCAGAGGCGCCAGCAGCCTCCTGTCTCTCACTTAGTGTGGACCTTGGTGTCCGTACGTCAGGCCGGGAGCACAGGGAACGGGATAGAAGAGGAGACGAGCGAGGTGTATATATCAGAGATAGAATATGAAGGAAACGGAGAGAATGCCGCGACAGTAGTATTGTTGCTAGTCTCCAGTACAAAGAAAACCACCGTCTCCTTCTCATACCTGCGTTGCTTCTCTGTAGCTTTTCCACTCTTTAATTTCCTTGTATCTCTTTCTACTCCTCTTTACCACCCCACCATGGCTGCCCTCGTTCCTGACAGCACAAACAACAGCAGTAGCAGCAACAAGCTAGACGTCGACGGCCTCTCTTGCTCTTCCGCCATCAGCGGCGGCGCCAGCGATAACACGACCTACGTGCGCGCCGACCCTGACAACTTCCGGGCCTTGGTGCAGAGGCTGACCGGCGCCTCCGCCGCCACCGACAACTACTCCGTTCGCAGGCTTCCCTCAGAAGCACGGAAGGTCGAGAGCAAGAAGCGGAAGCTTCAAGATAGAAGGCGGGTCCCCACCAAGCTCGAGATCAACATCAACCCTTCGCTCTACTCCACAAGTGCTACTTGTTATCATCGGCAACGCCATTACCACCGCTTTAGTTGCACAGGAAGTTGGAGCAAAGGACACGAGGCAGGGCTGCTTACGTCTCCGATATCGACCATGGATTCTATCTTGCTCGTCTCTTCCGCCAGTCCTACCGCCGCGACTCCTGCAGGTGCTGCCGTTCTACTTGTTAAGAAAGAGGAAGAGGAGAGAGCGATCGCAGAGAAGGGGTTCTATCTGCACCCTTCGCCTCGGAGTAACAGCAGAGAGCCACCCAAACTTCTGCAGTTGTTTCCCCTCCATACTCCCAAGAACTCATCCGTTTCTACCTCAGAGTAGTTAGCTACCTCTTCTTCTTATCGTTCGCTCTTTCTTCTCTATATTTCCATCTGTGGAAGAAGTAATTAATACTACGTCGAAATCTGTGTTTCGAGGTTCCTGAAGATTCGTGCTAACTCTTGTTTTAATGATTCGTGCTAACTGGTTTGATGATTGGATCGGATTCGGGTCAAAGTCACCTTAGCTCTAGATCCAAATAAGACCATGAATCAGAAGATTCGAACAACAATATGACCGATAAAATTGGGATTAGATTCGAACGTCAATATGAACGATAAAGTTGGGATTCGGATAAGGCATCGAGAGTATATACTCGTGAATGAGGATCATGTTAGCGAACAAATATACCATGGCAGATGAGTCAGCACGGTTAGGTCTGCGGGTCGATACCATGAGCTTTCTGGAGAGTGAGCTGAATGATGAGGTGACCGTGCCCTCGGGAAGGAGTACTGGTTGGCATTGGTCGGGATTCGAGCCGATTGATTGCTCTTCCTTTGCGCGGTGGATGGCGTCCCCTGGGTTGAGACGCTCGTGGCTCGGGGGTGGCCGTTTACCTGCAAAAATAGCCTTCGTCGAGTGATTCCCGACTTTAGCCCCTCCAATGAGCAAGTTAGTAGTGGGTCGAATTGTTTTTCCCCTCCAGCCGGAGGCCGGCTCAGGGCTTTATACTATTGCACGAGGGTCGGTAGCACGTCGATTTGATCTGGCCGTCGACCCTCGAGGGATGGGACGGCACCTTTGACTGGCCGCTTTCTCGAGGCATGCGAAGCCGCGTCAGACGGCACTGCCCCGAGCTCTCAGGACGAGACAGGTGGAACATCTTCTTGGTACAGTTTTGACTTGGCGTGTGGTGTCAGCGGTGGTGTGTCCGAGGTCCCAAAATATATCGTATCACTTCTCCCCCCCCTCTAAGGTGTGTCGTGGGGTCCTTAAAGGGCCAGGAGGCATGCTTGGATTGGAGTGATGCTGATGGCTTATGAGGAGAAACTGAATTGACTCATCGTGGGGCATTTTAGAGGGGCGGCGCCCCGTGCCTCAGGTAGGATTGACTTTGTTGATCGGGCGGCTGGGGCCTGACGAGGCGAGACCGATGTGTCATAGGTCGGATAACCGGTTTGGCACGACTCGGAGTTATGGCCACTGAGTTTGTAAGTCGACGAGCAAGCTGGAGCAGCTCGATTAGAGACTTGACGAGCTACGAGTTGCGGATTGACGTGGAGCGACTTGGACAGCGGACTAGGTCGGACGTTGGATTGACCGAGAGGTACGGTTCGAGCATTGGGTCGACCGAGATGCTACTCGGGCATTAGATCGACCGTGAGGCGTGCTCAAGCGTTGGGTCGGGCGAGATGCGACTTGGTTTGAAGGTTGGACCTATGGGCCGAGCAACTATGCTTGGGCTTAGGCTTCATTGTCGGTGGGTCGCAAGTCGGGGGCGATCTAGAGCGACCCAAGCAGGAGCTGGACCTGTGGGTCGAGCGACTATGCTCGGGCTCAGGTTTCGGTGCCGACGGGTCGCAAGTCAGGGGCGATCTGGAGCGACCCGAGTAGGAGCTGGACCTATGGGCCGAGCGACTATGCTCGGGCTCAGGTTTTGGTGCCTACGGATCGCAAGTCGGGGGCGATCGAGAACGACCCAGGCAGGAGCTGGACTTGTGGGCTGAGCGACTATGCTCGGGCTCAAGTTTCGGTGCCGGCGGGTCCCAAGTCGGGGGCGATCTGGAGTGACCCGGGCAGGAGTTAGACCTATGGGCCGAGTGACTATACTTGGGCTCCGGTTCTGGTGTCGGTGAGTCGCAAGTCGAGGGCGATCTGGAGCGACCTGGGTAAGAGCTGGACTTGTGGGTTGAGCGACTATGCTCGGGCTTAGGGTTCGGTGTTGGCGGGTCACAAGTCGGGGGCGATCTGGAGTGACCCGAGTAGGAGTCGGACCTATGGGTCGAGTGACTATACTCGGGCTCCAGTTCTGGTGCCGGCGGGTCGCAAGTCTGGGGCAATTTGGAGCAACCCAGGCAGGAGTTGGACCTGTGGGCCGAGCGACTATGCTCGGGCTCAAGTTTCGGTGCCGGTGAGTCATAAGTCGCGGGCGATCTGGAGTGACTCGGGCAGGAGCTGGACCTATGGGCCAAGCAACTATGCTTGGGCTTAGGTTTTAATGCTGACGGGTCGCAAGTCAGGGATGATCTGGAGCGACACGGGCAGGAGCTAGACATGTGGGCCAAGCGACTATGCTTGGGCTCTGGTTTCGGTGCCGATGGGTCATAACTCGGGGGCGATCTGGAGTGACCCGGGCAATGGGCTAGGCCGACGAGGTGTGGCTCGAGTGTCAGACTGGTCGAGATGCATGGCTCGGGTGTCGGATTGGCTAAGATGCGACTCGGACATTAGATTGGCCGCGAGGCGTGGCTCGAGCGTCGGACTGGCCGAGATGCGTGGCTCGGGCGTCGGATTGGCCGAGATGTGTGGCTCGGGCATCGGATTGGCCGATATGTGACTCGGACATTAGACTGGCTGCGAGGCATGGCTCGAGCGTCGGACTGGCCGAGATGCGTGGCTCGGGCATCAGATTGGCCGAGATCCATGGCTCGGGTGTCGAATTGGCCAAGATGCGTGGCTCGAGCCTCGGATTGGCCGAGATGGCGACTGGTACTCGAGGGGCGGCATCATGGCAGGATGATAATGGCCGGTCGTTGGTCAGGGGACCGAGCTGTGCAACTCGAGAGGAGACTGGTCCCGTTGGTTGAGTAGTTGATCTCAGGCTTAGGTCTATCGGCGGGAGACCCTTTGTCATGAGCGGTGCCATCACGCTATGTGGCGTGCTGACTGGGGCGACGCAGGTTCTAACTCGGGCCGATTGGTCCTCCTACGAGTTTGCGATGGGGGCACCGGAGCCGCTCCTTGGACTTGCTCCATCCTCGGCTTCTTGTTAACCTCGCACCTCCCTGCCATTAGGGCTTTAGCGACGATGTACTGATTGGCGCGCTAGAGCATCTCGGGGATGGTTGTGGGTGGCTTCTCGATGAGCGACCAAAAGAACCTCAAGGGCCTCAAGCCCATCAAGAATGCCTGCATGGTTGTAGAAGGGTGAGCATCCTGAAATCCCCATATTTCCGTGGCAAAGCACGCCACAAATTAAGAGAGCGATTCACCCTCATGTTGAGATAACACCAGCAGGGTGGCGATGGAAGGCTTGGGTCGCACATTGGCGAGGAAGTTTTGCTCGAACTCCCTTGCGAGCAGGTCGAAGGATTAGACTGAGAGTGGGCATAGCGGGCTGAACCATGTTCGTACTGGTCCTCTGAAGGTGGTCGGGAATGCCCGACACATCAGGGCATCAAAGGTGCCATAGAGGGCCATCTGAGCTCGAAACACTGTGACATGCTCTGCGGGGTCAAAGCCGCCGTCATATGTCTCCAATGCTAGTAGCCTGAAGTTGAGGGGTATAGGCTTGTCCTGTATTTCCTGAGTAAAAGGGGAATCACCCGAGCTACCTTCATTCGAATTGCTCTGCGACTTCTAGAACACACGCTGGAACTCGTCCAAGCGTTGGTTGACCCCAGACAGTTGGATCCTGAATGAGTTGTCTGCCGAGTCGGATGATATGGTGTCACGCTCAGAGTGGGACGGTGTGATTTGGTAGGGTGTGGGTATGCTCTGCTCGGGCAGACCTCTCGGGTCCGTCGTTTGGTTTCGGGCTTCTCCCGTCCCGACCTGCTCCTTGCTCGGTCTTTGTCGGGTCAAGTCAGGGGACCGAGCTGCTAGCCGCACAATCTGGGGAATGAGCAGGATGAGCGTCTGCATCCTCCCCACCATCACTTGTACTTGCTTGGTCAGGCTGAGGAATGCCTCGGGCGACATGTCCGAGGGTCCTGTGGTAAGTCTGAGGGGCGATAATCCCGGGTCATTAAACTAGCACCAATAGCGATCTAGTGTCGAGGCCGGAATCCCTCCATCTCTAAGGGCGAGGAGGGACTGATCTCTGGGCCCGACAGAGGGGAGACCGGTCGGTGGTTCTCCCTTGGGGAGAGCTCCTGCAAGATGCTCCTATGACATGGCCCTCCTTCTAGCTGCTAGTCATAGGTGCCCAGCAAGCCAATCACGTGAGTGATGGCACGTGTGACTTGATACAGAATCTTTTTGCTTATTATATTTTGGCGTATATCACTTTATAACTATTGCATAAATGCATACATATATTGTGATGTCCTTGGATTTGTGCAATGGGAATCGGATCGTGATGAGATCACTATAATGAGATCGATTCACCTTTAAACACATGTCTTAAATAATCCCGGTCAAAGGTTACTCGAGAGGGACATCGTGATAACCGGACAGATTGGTGTGCTGTATACCCGTCCATATGATGGATGCAGCTGGTCTCATAGCTGCTCGTGTAGGGACACTAGGGATACAGTACAGGTGCTCATTGGAGAATGAGTTCACTGATTGATCGGCTTACGGAATGCTGGATGGTTGATGATGCCTTATTGTTAGACAGTGATTCCGTAGTCCTAGTGGTGTATATGGTCCTTAGACTTGAGACACCAAGGATGTCCTGTATGAGTGCTCCACTCTTAGATACCAGACTTATAGGTTTGGCTGTCCCAGATCTAGTACAGTTGGTCATTGGGAGTGGTAGTCGACCTTACGAGGGCTATTGAGTGTCGATAGAGGATCATCCACTCTCGGCGTCATGAGAGGAATATCCCATGTGTTCTTGCTCAGACAAATCCCTAGCCAGGGCCATTCAGGTTGAGAGAGAAAGAGTTCTCCGAGAGAATCCGATTAGAGCGAGACTCGAGTAGAAACCGTATGGGTCTGACAACACGATACTCGATATACAGTCTCTGGGATATTAGATGGATGAGGGACTATAGGTACACGGTAACTGAGGACAGACAGGTCCAATGGATTGGATTCCCCTGTATCGTCTGGGGACTACGGCGTAGTGGCCTAGTACTTCCGTAGTCGATGACTCAAGTGAATTATTACAGAGATAATAATTCACTGAGTTAGAAGGAGTTCTGACAGGTATGACTCATAGCCAGCTCGATATTGGGCCTAGAGGGTCACACACATATGGTAGGCATTGCGATGAGTAGAGGTTCAGATATGAGATATCCGACGGAGCCCTTGTCTTATTAGATGCAGATCCAATACCCACTAGGGGAGGACCCATTAGGGTTTGACATGGGATCTCTATAAATAGCAAAAGCTTGTCTTTCCTATTCTCCTCTCCACCTCAGAGCAGGCCTGGAGTTTTAAGGAGCGTCGTCGCAACCCTACTGTGTGGATCACCGTTAGAGAGGAGGACGCTTGACC
Source organism: Musa acuminata AAA Group (assembly GCF_036884655.1). NCBI lineage: Eukaryota > Viridiplantae > Streptophyta > Magnoliopsida > Zingiberales > Musaceae > Musa > Musa acuminata. The sequence goes on along the minus strand of NC_088334.1, from coordinate 32,805,178 downwards.
TCCTTCACCCTCTCCTAAGGATCTGCAAGGAAACAGGGATATACGATCTCCCTAGGTAACACAATCTACTTTATACGCAGTTTTGAGTTTCACGGATTTTGCGCACCAATCTTCACACGACGACGAACATCTTTTTGGGAATCGGGGATTTTGTTTTCTTGTTCTTCCACTGCGCATGTGATGTCGCCCCATGATTTCCCAATAGTGGTATCAGAGCCAGGTTGTTCGTGCGAATGATTGGTTTTGAACTACGTGTGTTGTGTTTAGGAAGAATTTTGACATCAAAATCGTTGACGCAAAAGCGAGGAAGGGCAGCAATAGTTGCTGCCCTCGATCTGCATGCCTGCAGCCACCTGCAGCGGCAGCCGCAGCCGCAGCCAGGCAGCACAGCGCCGGCGCATGCGCAAGCGCTGTGCCTGCAGCAGCCGGCCGGCGGTCTGCTTGCAGCAGGCTTGCGGCCGGCGGGGCTGGCAGCCCGCGGGTAGAGGCACCTGCGGCCGCTGAGCTTGCGGGCAGAGGCGCCGTGGGGTAGCAGCGCGGGCTGAGGCACCGCAGGGCAGCGGCGCCTGTGGCCGCTGCTCCCAAGGGCAAAAACCCCGTAGGGGCGGCTGCCAGCGAGGCAGCACCACTTGCGGGCGCTTTCTCGCGGGCAGAACCGCCCGCGGAGGCGGCGGCGCCTGCAAGGGCGCCAACCTGCAGGGGCAGCACCGCTTGCGGGTGTTGCCCCGCCGGCAGAACCGCTCGCGGAGGCGCCCACCTGCAGCGGCAGCACCGCCAGCGGGCGTGCCGCCCGCAAGCGAGGGCAGCGCCCCGCCCCTCGCCGCACGGGCCGCCGCCAGCAGGGTAGCGGCGGCGGCGGCAGTAGCAAAGGGTAGTAGGGCATTAGGGTTTTCTGGGCAAAATATAGTTTTGCCCCTCGGAATTTGAGAAATTCCAGTTTCTGTCTTTTGTCTAAATTAGGAAAATACCCTTAGGAATTGAGAAATTCCTTACATGTCCCTGATTTCAGAAAATATTAATTAATTAAAAGGTTTAGTTGATTATTATTTTTATTATTATCTAGTAGTCCTACATGATGGTGATTATTTATACATGTGATGTATGATGTGTGGACGGATGATCATGGACCGTGTGATGTGTGTACTTGTGATTATTATTATTGAGGTCTGTGAGCCTCCATTATATTTCTCGTTTATTGTCGAGCCTGCGTGCCTATGAATAAGTTGTAATCACATGAGGAGGCGCAGCGGGAGCGTGGATGTGATAGCGGGACCCACGAGACGGATGATCGTGATGCATGGATATGCATCAAGATGTCGACGGAACCGACGAGGACGAGATGGATGATCACAGGGCATGAAGATGCACCGTTGCACACATAGATCTTGATGTAAGTGATTAGGCCTACTGGATCGGGCCTAATCATATTAGGTTGTGGTCCATGATCATCTGGTGTGATTGCTTATACACATATTAGATATGTATATATATTTGCATGCGATGTAGATATATATTAAATATGTATATGTGTGACATATCATATTAGGAGACGAAATCATAGAAACATCTCTCTATAATATTAAGTCGGTAAACGTAAGACAATTAGATTGACCCACGTGGCCTTCCATCGTTATGAGTAGGAACCGATTCCCGGTGTAGGTTGAGTTGGTCGAGTCCCTCGAGACTCACCTATATCGTGATTCGCTATCTTGCTTACGACATAGAGATGTCACCGGTGACCTGAGGGCATGGTATGCTTGGTCGAGTCCCTCGAGGGTATATCATCAAATCAGACTCATCTTGTAACGAAGGTGTTGACTTAACCGAGCATCATGGTTGGTCGAGTCCCTCGAGACCATGGTGATTCGGAGGCCGAACAGGATGGGAATCACAAGGAATTGTGATCAACAAGAGTTGCCTACCTTTTAGGCTTAGTGTGATTGGTCGAGTCCCTCGAGGTTACACTAAGACGCTGATTGGATCCTGATCCCCACTAGAAGTCTGTCGGAGACTTCCGTTTCACGTGCTGAGGGTGTCGCGTGACTCGTTAGTAAAATAGTGGGAGCATATTAAGATAGAAGTCCATATCTTGATAGTTTATTTCTTACAAAATCTGCATATTATTCATTTTTGCTGCATCTTTAGTTTTAGAAAATGTTGCTTTCAAATCCCTTACGTGGCATACTTGATGTCAACCGCATCACTGGTCCAAATTATACGGATTGACTCCGTAACTTGAGAATTGTTCTCACAGCGAAGAAAATCATGTACGTCCTTGATACAGTGATGCCTAAGCCCGAAGAAGGGGCAAGCGAGGATGAGATCACTCGCTACGTGAAGTACATTGATGACTCCACTCTTGCTCAGTGCTATATGTTGGGCTCTATGACTCCTGAGTTACAAAGACAACATGAAAAGATGGATGCCAGATCCATTATCCTACATGTCCGTAAATTTTTTGAGGAATAGGGAAGGACTCAGCGATATGAGATATCAAAGAGCCTCTTCCGCGCTAGGATGACTAAGGGGACACTGGTTCAGAACCATATCCTAAAGATGATTGAGTGGATAGAGAAACTCATAGGTCTAGGAATGGTCCTAGAGGATAACTTGTGTGTGGACATTGTGCTTCAGTCCCTACCAGATTCTTTTTCTCAGTTCATAATGAATTTTAATATGAACAAGCTTGAGGTGACTCTCCTAGAGCTTCTCAATATGTTGAGAGAGGCAGAGAGTACTATTAAGAAAGAGAAGCCAGTTCTCTACACTGGTGAGACCAAAAAGAAAAGGAAAGCAGAAAGGTCCCTTAAGAAGGGAAAGGGCAAGGGCAGACCAGGTAAAGCAAAGATTGCTAAGAAAGACCCAGCAAAGGATAAAGGCCAGTGCTTCCACTGTGGTAAAGATGGGCACTGGAAAAGGAACTGCAAAGAGTACCTTGTAGAAAGGGCGAAATAGAAGCTTGGAGAAGCTTCAGGTACATTCATGATCAATCTCCAATTGTCAGATTTTTGTGATAGTGCATTGGTATTGGATACCAGTATTGCTTATCACATCTACAATTTATTGTAAATTCTAGCAAAGCCGAGGAGAGATTGACGAGAGGAATATTGCATAAAGGTTTGTTTATGCAAGACACTACTCCACATATCATGAATGTAAGTGTCTAAGAGGAAACGAGATGAGGTGAACAGTGCATACCTATGGCATTGTAGGCTAGGTCATATCCATGAGGGAATGATTCAAAAGTTACTAAATGATGTATATCTAGATCCATTCGACTATGTGTCATATGTAACTTGCGAACCTTGCCTTCGTAGAAAACTGACCAACTCTCCATTTAGTGGAACTGGAGAGAGAGCCACTGAGTTGTTGGAACTCATACATAGTGATGTATGTGGACCCATGTCAACTCATGCCATTGGAGGTTACTCCTACTTCATTACATTTACTGATGATTTCTCAAGGTATGAATATGTGTACTTAATGAAATACAAGTTCGAGGCTTTTGAGAAATTCAGAGAGTATAAGAATGAGGTGGAGAACCAGACTAGAAAGAGTATCAAAACTCTTCGATCAGATCGAGGAGGTGAGTACTTAAGTACAGAGTTTACTCAGTTCCTCAAGGACCATGGGATATTATCCCAATGGACACCTCCTTATACACCTCAGCTCAATGGTGTCTCTGAAAGGAGAAATCGTACGTTATTAGATATGGTATGGTCCATGATGAGTTTCGCTGACCTACCCATCTCATTCTGGGGATATGCCCTAGAAACCGTAACTTACCTTCTGAATATAGTTCCAACTAAGTCGGTAGTGTCCACACCATATGAGATATAGAAAGGGAAGAAGCCTGATCTTAAGGTTGTTAAGATTTGGGGCTGCCCTGCCCATGTTAAAAGACACAACCCTGATAAGTTAAAATTAAGGACAGAGTAATGCAAATTTGTGGGATACCCCAAGGAAACTTGTGGGTATTATTTCTATCATCTCGAGTACCAAAAGGTCTTTGTAGCTAAGAGAGCAGTGTTCCTTGAGAAGGAACACATTCTTGGCGGAGATAGTGGGAGAATGATATAGTTGAGCGAGGTTGGAGAACCAAGCTCAAGCACCACTCTACAGCCCGAGTCTGTTCAGGTACCTAATACACAAGTTTCAACTTTACGCAGGTCTGATAGAGTATCCCATCCTCCTAAGAGATATGTGGGACATATTAGAGGAGAGGATGCTGAGGATATTGATCCTCAGACCTACGAGGAGACTATTATGAGTATAGACTCTGGGAAGTGGCAAGAAGCCATGAATTCTGAGATGGATTCTATGTACTCCAATAAGGTTTGGAACCTAGTTGATGTGCCCGAAGGTATTGTACCCATCGGTTACAAGTGGATCTTTAAGAAATAGATGGGAGTAGATGGAAAGGTAGAGACCTATAAAGCAAGGCTAGTGGCTAAGGGGTATCGTCAAAGGCAAGGTGTTGACTACGACGAAACCTTCTCACCCGTAGCAATGCTAAAATACATCAGAATTCTATTGGCTATTGCAGCACACTATGATTATGAGATCTGGCAGATGGATGTGAAAATCGCATTCCTCAATGGGAACCTCGAGGAGGAGGTGTATATGATGCAACCTGAGGAATTCGTGTCCAAGAACTACCCAGTTAAGGTGTGTAGGTTGCTTAGATCCATTTATGGACTAAAGCAAGCTTCCCGAAGTTGGAACATAAGATTTAATGAGGCAATCATATCTTATGACATCGTTAAGAACGAAGATGAGCCTTGTGTGTATAGGAAGGTAAGTGGAAGCGCTATTACCTTTCTTTTTGGTGTTATATGTGGATGACATCCTCATCATTGGGAATGACATAGGAATGTTATCCATAGTAAAAGCTTAGTTATCTAGACACTTCTCCATGAAGGACTTAGGGGAAGCATCCTATATCTTGGGGATTATAATCTATAGAGATAGATCCAAGAGGATGCTTGGCTTGTCCCAGTCCAAGTACATAGAAACTATTGTCAAATGGTTTGGCATGGAAGACTCCAGAAGAAAGGGCGAACATGAATATGATACCTTATGCCTCAGCAATAGGGTCTATCATGAATGCCATGCTATGTACTAGGCCTAATATAGCGCATACTCTGAGTGTCACGAGCAGGTATCAGGCGGATCCAAGCTTGGAGCATTGGAAAGCAGTAAAGTGTATCCTTAAGTACTTGAGAAGGACTAAGGATCTTTTACTAGCATATGGAGGTAATAGCCTTAAGGTTGAAGGCTACACAGACTCAAGTTTTCAGTCTGATGTCGATGATAGCAAGTCGAATTCAGGGTATGTGTACACCTTGAATGGAGGAGCAGTGTTCTGGAAGAGTTCCAAGCAAGATACCACTGCTGACTCGACCATAGAGGCGGAGTACATTGCTGCATCAGATGCAGCAAAGGAGGGAGTCTGGTTGAAGATGTTCATCACAGATTTGGGAGTCATTTCGGATAGCGAAAAGTTGACTTCCTTATTTTGCGACAACTATGGGGCGATTACTCAAATAAGGGAACCCGTGTCTCATCAGAAGTGTTCTGAGGAGGTTCCTATTGAATCTCAGATTTTGATGATGAAGTCAATTGTCATTTGTTGTCTAATCTATGTTTTAAGATAAGTGCGCAGGATTAACTATGATGAAAGTAAGACATGCAGCAGGAGTTGCGCCGGAGTCATGGCAATGATCACGTTGAGAGTTCGAGAGCTCGACGAAAGTTCGGACAGTTGTCGGAGGTTCTGCGGGAACAAATCCGAGAAGTGCAGAAGTTTGCCAAAGAAGCTCGTCGAAACTTGCCAAGTGGATCGTCGCAAGTCCAGGAGTTTGCCGGAAGTCCGCAGGAGTATCACCGAGGGTTCATCGGATGATCGACGGAAGTTCATCGGAAACTCGCCGGAAGAAGCGATTGACGCACCGGAGGAAGCTACAGAAATTGTCTTAGGATTTATCGTAGTTAGCACTAATGATTAAGTTGAAAATGGGAGGTGATCCCATTAGCTTAATCTTGGGGTAATTGGGCCCCTGAAAAACCCAAATTGGGCCGAATGGATCAACCCATTCGGACCCTGGTTGTTGTGGGAGGTGCAACCGCCCAAGCCAGGAGGTAGCACCGCTTGGGCTAAGTCTCCCAGGGAGACTGGGCGGTGCAACCGCCCCAGCCAGGAGGTGCAACCGCCTGGGCTCAGTCTCCGAGCGAGACTGGGCAGTGCAACCTCTCCTGAAAAGAGGTGGCACCGCCTGAGCTCAAGTTTCGAGCTCTGCCAGGCGGTGCAACCGCCCCAGTCAGGAGGTGCAACCGCCTGAGCTCGGTCTTCGAGCTCTGGCAGAGAGGTGCAACCGCCCCTGACAGAGGTGGCACCGCCTAGAGGCTCAGTCTTCGAGCTCTGCCAAGCGGTGCAACCGCCCTAGTCAGGAGGTGCAACCGCCTGATCCCGGAATTTCGGGAATTGACAGTTTTGAGCTCCAAAATTGAACTGGGTTGGGGCCTATAAATACCCCACCCATTCAACACTGAAAGGCAGAACCAATACTCGAAATCTTGATATCTTTTTGTGATTCTTAGAGCTCAAAACTGTTGTAAAGACCAAAAGTTCTCCTCCTTCTGTTCTTCAAAGTTTGAGTTGTAAAGAGAGGACAGAAAACTTCTGTAAGGGTTGTCTCCTAAGCCCGTCAAAAGGAGTGAATCTGTAAAAGGGTGGTTGGCCTTCGCTTATTGAAGGAAGGCCTCTAGTTGACGTCGGTGACCTCGTCGGTGGAGGAAGCCAAAAGTGGAGTAGGTCAAGATTGACCGAACCACTCTAAATCTCGGTTTGCATTTCCTTTAATCATTTTACCTTCACTGCAAACTTCTCAATAGCTTACTGCCTTCTGCGATTTTATGAACGAGTTTCTAAGTTCAGAACTTTCCGAATATGCGTTTAGACGTAAATCAATTTTTCTCGTACGATCATCATATTTCAATTTACGTTTACGTTTTGATTTCAATCATAATTGTTTACTGCCTTCTGCGATCTTACGAATAAGTTTCTAAGTTCAGAACTTTCTAAATCTGCGTTTAGACGTAAATCGGCTTTTATCGTACGAACATCGCATTTCAGTTTGCGCTTGTATTCTGCTTTCCATCATAAACTGCAAACTGCCTTCGTAGATCTACTTTAACGTCATCTCGCTTAATCTCAAGTTAAAGTAATCTTAGAATCAGCTTTCACATCGAAATCGTTTTTATCGAACGAACGCAGCTTTCGTTTTAATCGCTGAAAAATTTTCGCTGCACTAATTCACCCCCCCCCCCCCCCCTCTTAGTGCTCTTGATCCTAACAATTGGTATCAGAGCCCGGTTAACTCTCAAACGGATTAAAACCCAAGAGAGATGGCTTACGCCGGAAACCAAGAGGGCCATTCTATTACACGTCCACCCATGTTTAATGGGACGGACTACACCTATTGGAAGACCCGAATGAGGATCTTTCTTATTTCTATAGACTTTGAACTTTGGAATCTTGTTGAGAATGGTTTTTCGAAGTCTTCTCTTCCAATGATCGATTGGAATGATTTGGAGAAGAAGGCTTTCGCTCTTAATGCAAAGGCTATGAATGCCTTATTTTGTGCACTTGATAAAAACGAGTTTAATCGTGTTTCGATTTGTGAAACCACATTTGATATTTGGCACACACTCGAAGTGACTCATGAAGGCACAAGTAGAGTGAAAGAGTCAAAAATCAATCTTTTGTTACACTCTTTCAAACTTTTCCGGATGAAACCGAGTGAAACTATTGGCGACATGTTTACCCGTTTCACGGATGTCGTCAACAGTCTAAAAGGACTCGGAAAAAGTTTTTCGGATTTTGAGCTCATAAATAAGATTTTAAGATCCCTTCCTAAGAGTTGGGATCCTAAAGTCACTGCTATTCAAGAGGCGAAAGATCTAAACAACTTCCCTCTTGAAGAACTAATTGGGTCATTAATGACCTACGAGATGACTTGCAAAGCTCATGAAGAGCAAGAAGACATCCTTCCAAAGAACAGGAAGGATATGACACTTAGAACTTTGGAAGACCACTTGAAAGAAAACTCAAGTGATGAGGACTGTGACGATGACTTGGCACTTCTAACAAGAAAATTTAAAAAATTCATTAAAAGAAACAAGATTAAGAATGACACTAAAAATAAACTTGAACCCAAGAAGGACCAAGTTATTTGCTATGAGTGCAAAAAGCCGGGACACTACAAGAGTGATTGTCCCCAAGCTAAAAAGAGAACAATAAAGAAGAAGGCGCTCAAAGCAACATAGGATGATTCGAGCGCGTCCGAAGAAGAGGAGTCCAACACCGAGCAAGTTGCTCATTATGCCTTAATGGCCATCGGAGATGAGGTAACAAATTTATTAGATGCAGATTTATCTTTCGATGAATTATTAAATGCATTCCATGACTTATTTGATGAATGCAAGATTATCAATAGAAAATATAAATTACTAAAAAAGGAGCATGATAGTCTTACTTGTGATTTTGATAAGTTAAAAACTGAATATCATGATAGTTTAGATCCATGCATCAAATGCCATGATCTAAAAACTCTCCAAAAAGAAAACTTGCTACTTAAAGACACCTTGAAGAAATTCAAGGTTGGTAGCAAGTCATTAAATATGATCATTGCAAACAAGGGTCACGTTCCAAAAAGGAGTGGAATTGGATTTGTGAGAAGTTCTCAACAAAATCCAACCACCTTCATAAAAGGCCCCATCTTACATATTCAACACCAAACCAAATGCAACTTTTGTTGCAAACTTGGACACAATACGCACTATTGTCCATTCAAGAAAATTAGTCCAAACAAATTGATTTGGGTTCCTAAAGGAACCATGATAAATTCTATGCAACATGATAGACAATGTAGATCTATCTTTGAGGCACCCAAAAGCAAATGGGTACCTAAAAATCATCCTTTCTTGTAGAAACCCACACCATCGCAAGCTAGGAGCAAGAGATGGTACCTTGATAGTGGATGCTCAAGGCATATGACTGGAGATCCATCTCAATTCTCTAAGCTCACTAGCATAGACGAAAGCTATGTCACCTTCGGAGACAACAACAAGGGTAAAATCATTGGCAAAGGAACCATAGGTAACAAATCCAACTTCTTTATTGAAGATGTTTTGTTAGTTGATGGTTTAAAACATAACCTCTTGAGCATTAGTCAATTATGTGATAAAGGATACACTGTCAAATTCGAATCTAATGCTTGCATCATTGAAAAACCACATAAAAACATGTCTATGATTGCATTAAAACAAAATAACATATACACTATTGACATCAATGATTTGTGTAATGAAATGTGTTTTTCGGTTTTGAATGAGGATGCTTGGCTATGGCATAGAAGATTAGGTCATGCTAGCATGAAACTAATCACTCAAATATCATCCAAAGAACTTGTAAGAGGAATTTCGCATATCAAGTTCATCAAAGATAATGTATGTGATGCTTGCCAATTAGGTAAACAAATTAAGGGTAGTTTCAAAACTAAGAATCAAATAAGCACCTCTAGGCCCTTACAATTGATCCATATGGACTTGTTCGGACCAATCTCTACATCGAGTCTAGGAGGTAGCAAATATGCCTTTGTCATTGTTGATGACTATAGTAGATATACATGGACCTACTTCTTAAAACAGAAAAATGAATGCTTTAGATTTTTACCAAGTTTTGTAAACTTGTTCAAAATGAGAAGGGATCTATGATTTCGTCAATTAGAAGTGATCATGGTGGAGAATTTCAAAACCATGATTTTCAAGAATTTTGTGAACTCAATAGATACAACCATAATTTCTCTACTCCAAGAAATCCTCAACAAAATGGGGTAGTAGAAAGAAAAAATCAAAATTTACAAGAAATGGCAAGAACCATGTTGAATGAACATAGCCTACCCAAATACTTTTGGGCCGAAGCCGTAAACACTGCATGCTATATTTTGAATAGAGTTCTAGTAAGACCCTTACTCACCAAAACTCCTTATGAGTTATGGAATAACAAAAAACCCAATGTTTCATATTTTAAAGTCTTTGGGTGTAAGTGTTTTATCTTGAATGAAAAGGATAACTTAGGAAAATTTGATGCTAAATCCGATGAAGGAATCTTTCTTGGTTATTCTTCGGTTTCTAAAGCTTTTCGTATCTTCAATAAAAGAACTTTAATTATTGAAGAATCCATTCATGTTGTTTTCAATGAGATTTCCGAAATTAGAAAAAATGATCTTGATGATGATGTTAATTTTGATTCTTTGAATTTAAATGAAACCCCATCTCCAACTAGCAACTTGGATGCATCCACTTCCCAGATTTCCTTACCCAAGGATTGGAAGTATGTAGATGCTCATCCTAAGGAGCTAATCTTAGGAGACACATCAAAGGGGGTTCAAACACGATCTTCTCTTAAAAATTTTTGTGCCAACGCCGCTTTTCTCTCCCAAATTGAACCCAAATGTGTTGATGAAGCCATGAAAGATGATTCATGGATTATCGCAATGCAAGATGAATTGAATCAATTTGAGAGAAATGAGGTGTGGACGCTTGTTCCTAGGCCAAATGACCATTTAGTTATTGGTACTAAATGGGTCTTTAGAAACAAGCAAGATGAAAATGGTATCGTGATTAGAAACAAGGCTAGATTAGTGGCCAAAGGTTTCAACCAAAAAGAAGGTATCGATTACGAAGAAACCTTCGCTCCTGTGGCTCGATTAGAAGCCATAAGGATGCTCCTTGCCTACGCTAGTAGTAATAATTTTAAGTTGTTTCAAATGGATGTTAAAAGCGCTTTTCTTAATGGCTTTATTTCCAAAGAAGTCTATGTTGAACAACCTTCTGGATTTGAAAATAATAGTCTCCATGTGTTTAGATTAACTAAAGCTCTCTATGGTTTAAAACAAGCTCCAAGGGCTTGGTATGAGAGACTTAGTTCTTTTCTTATTGAAAATAATTTCATAAAAGGCAAGGTTGATACTACATTATTCATCAAGAACTTTGAAAATAATTTTCTCATTGTTCAAATTTATATTGATAATATTATCTTTGGTTCTACGAATAAATCTCTCTGTGAATCTTTTGCTAAAACTATGAGTCTTGAATTCGAAATGAGTTTAATGGGAAAGTTAACATTCTTCTTAGGTTTACAAATCAAACAACTAAGCAATGACATCTTTATTAGTCAAACTAAATATGCTATGAATTTACTAAAGAAGTTTAATATGAATAGCTATTAACACTCCTATGAGCACCTCCACTAAGTTAGAAATTGATGAAAGTGGAGAAAGCTTCGATCAAAAAACTTATAGGGGTATGATAGAAAGTTTACTTTACCTCACTGCACCTAGACCAGACATCATGTTCATTGTAGGACTTTGTGCTAGATTTCAATCAAACCCTAAGATATCTCATCTTAAAGCAGTTAAAAGAATACTCAGATATCTTAATGGTACCACAAATCTAGGATTATGGTACCCAAAATCAGAGAATCTTGAGTTAATTGCTTATGCTGATGCGGACTTTGCTGGCTGTAGATTAGATAGAAAAAGCACATCAGGAACATGTCAATTCTTAGGACATGCCCTTGTTTCCTGGTCATCTAAGAAACAAAACTCGGTTGCACTATCGACAACCGAAGCTGAATATATTGCAGCAAGTGCATGCTGTGCACAAGTTGTATGGATGAAAAATACCTTAGAAGATTATAAAGTTCATCTTAAAAATATTCCCATTAAATGTGATAACACAAGTGCAATATGCTTAACAAAGAACCCTATACAACACTCAAGAACAAAACATATTGATATTAGACATCATTTTATACGAGATCATGTTACTAATCATGATGTAATTATAGAGTTCATTGATACTAAACATTAACTAGCCAATATTTTTACAAAACCTCTAAGTGAAGAACAATTTGATTTTATAAGAAGAGAATTAGGAATGTTGATGTGTCCGAATACTTAAACTGGTTAAAATTACTTTTCGGACTTTATTGAATGATCAAATCACTTGATTGCCATGTGTTGAAATGTTTTGATTTTTGTAGCATAATCTTGTCCGAATGCATGAAAGAATTCATCTCATTTTCGGACTCGCTTAACAGTTGGAATGACAAAAATCAAACACACTCTTATGAAAAATATTCTTTCGAAATGGATTTGATAAAATGACTTTCCTCCTTCATGCACAAAGAATTTTAACATACAAGGAGAAGAAGTATTCAAAGCATTATACTTATCATGCCTTCCTTTATATGCTTGATAACTTGCTTATATTGTTCTCCTGGTATCACATCTACCATGCTTTTTTTGATGACAAAGGGGGAGAAATATATGAATTGATTTGATGCTATAAACACTGATGCTATGATTATGCCATGCCTGCATCATCAAGAGATATATGAAAAGATGCCATGCAACACTTGCTAAAATATAAGAAATGTGTGCATCATGTAATGATATCAAAATCTTACTTCACAGCTTTACATGTTGATATCTTACAAAGACATGAATTGCTACTATTACCATCATTCAAACTTGTAATGTAAAATTTGAAAATGAATGTCAAGCCTTGACATCATCTTCAAAGAGATACATCATGATAGGAATCATGATGGGAATATGTCTCTTGAATTTATAAGGTTTCAAATTCAAGAATGACTTATCTCAAGTATGGCATATAAACAGGGGGAGTTAAGGTTAACTCCATTATCAATTGATTGTCATCATAAAAAAGGGGGAGATTGTTGAATCTCGGATTTTGATGATGAAGTCAATTGTCATTTGTTGTCTAATCTATGTGTTGAGATAAGTGTGCAGGATTAATTACGATGAAAGTAAGACATGCAGCAGGAGTTGCGCCGGAGTCATGACAATGATCACGTTGGGAGTTCGAATGAATGTCAAGTCTTGACATCATCTTCAAAGAGATACATCATGATAGGAATCATGATGGGAATATGTCACTTGAATTTATAAGGTTTCAAATTCAAGAAGGACTTATCTCAAGTATGGCATATAAACAGGGGGAGTTAAGGTTAACTCCATTATCAATTGATTGTCATAATAAAAAAAGGGGAGATTGTTGAATCTCGGATTTTGATGATGAAGTCAATTGTCATTTGTTGTCTAATCTATGTGTTGAGATAAGTGTGCAGGATTAACTATGATGAAAGTAAGTAATGCAGCAGGAGTTGCGCCGGAGTCATGACAATGATCACATTGGGAGTTCGAGAGCTCGACGGAAGTTCGGACAGTCGTCGGAGGTTCTGCGGGAACAAATCCGAGAAGTCCAGAAGCTTGCTAAAGAAGCTCGTCGGAACTTGCCAAGTGGATCGTCGCAAGTCCAGGAGTTTGCCGGAAGTTCGCAGGAGTATCACCGAGGGTTCATCGGATGATCGACGGAAGTTCGCCGGAAACTCGCCGGAAGAAGCGATTGACGCATCGGAGCAAGCTGCAGAAATTGTCTTAGGATTTATCGTAGTTAGCACTAATGATTAAGTTGAAAATGGGAGGTGATCCCATTAGCTTAATCTTGGGGTAATTGGGCCCCTGGAAAACCCAAATTGGACCGAATGGATCAACCCATTCGGACCCTGGTTGCTGTGGGAGGTGCAACCGCCCAAGCCAGGAGGTAGCACCGCCTGGGCTAAGTCTCCCAGGGAGACTGGGCGGTGCAACCGCCCCAGCCAGGAGGTGCAACCGCCTGAGCTCAGTCTCCGAGCGAGACTGGGCAGTGCAACCTCTCCTGACAAGAGGTGGCACCGCCTGAGCTCAAGTTTCAAGCTCTGCCAAGCAGTGCAACCGCCCTAGTCAGGAGGTGCAACTGCCTGAGCTCGGTCTTCGAGCTCTAGCAGAGAGGTGCAACCGCCCCTGACAGAGGTGGCACCGCCCAGAGGCTCAGTCTTTGAGCTCTGCCAGGCGGTGCAACCGCCCCAGTCAGGAGGTGCAACCGCTAGATCCCAGAATTCCAGGAATTGACAGTTTTGAGCTCCAAAATTGAACTGGGTTGGGGCCTATAAATACCCCACCCATTCAACACTGAAAGGCAGAACCAATACTCGAAATCTTGATATCTTTTTGTGATTCTTAGAGCTCAAAACTGTTGTAAAGACCAAAAGTTCTCCTCTTTCTGTTCTTCAAAGTTTGAGTTGTAAAGAGATGAGAGAAAACTTCTGTAAGGGTTGTCTCCTAAGCCCGTCAAAAGGAGTGAATCTGTAAAAGGATGGTTGGCCTTCGCCTATTGAAGGAAGGCCTCTAGTTGACGTCGGTGATCTCGTCGGTGGAGGAAGCCAAAAGTGGAGTAGGTCAAGATTGACCGAACCACTCTAAATCTTGGTTTGCATTTCCTTTGAGCATTTTACCTTCACTACAAACTTCTCAATAGCTTACTGCCTTATGCGATTTTACGAACGAGTTTCTAAGTTCAGAACTTTTCGAATCTGCGTTTAGACATAAATCGGTTTTACTCGTACGATCATCATATTTCAGTTTATGTTTACATTTTGATTTCAATCATAACTGTTTACTGCCTTCTGCGATCTTATGAATAAGTTTCTAAGTTCAGAACTTTCTAAATCTACGTTTAGACGTAAATCGGCTTTTATCGTACGAACGTCGCATTTCAGTTTGCGCTTGTATTCTGCTTCCCATCATAAACTGCAAACTGCCTTCGTAGATATACTTTAATGTCATCTCGCTTAATCTCAAGTTAAAGTAATCTTAGAATCGGCTTTCACATCGAAATCATTTTTATCGAACAAACGCAGCTTTTGTTTTAATCGCTGAAAAATTTCCACTGCACTAATTCACCCCCCCCCCCCCCCCCCCCCTCTTAGTGCTCTTGATCCTAACAGTTCCAGCTTATCAGATAGATCGTAACCCGAGGAGATGTAGCAGTGGAAAGAGTTCCATTCGAAGATAACATTGCAGATCCACTGACAAAGCCGTTGTCTCAGATTATCTTTGAGCGTCACAGGGGTCTGATGGGGATCAGACACATAGGTGATTGGCTTTAGGTCAAGTGGGAGATTGCTAGTCATAGGTGCCCAGCAAGCCAATCACGTGAGTGATGACACGTGTGACTTGATACAGAATCTTTTTGCTTATTATATTTTGGTGTATATCACTTTATAACTATTGCATAAATGCATACATATATTGTGATATCCTTGGATTTGTGCAATGGGAATCGGATCGTGATGAGATCACGATAATGAGATCGATTCACCTTTAAACACATGTCCTAAATAATCCCGGTCATAGGTTACTCGAGAGGGACATCGTGATAACCGGACAGACTGGTGTGCTGTATACCCATCTATATGATGGATGCAGCTGGTCTCATAGCTGCTCGTGTAGGGACACTAGGGATATAGTACAGGTGCTCATTGGAGAATGAGTTCACTGATTGATTAGCTTACGGAATGCTGGATGGTTGATGATGCCTTATTGTCAGACAGCGATTCCATAGTCCTAGTGGTGTATATGGTCCTTAGACTTGAGACACCAAGGATGTCCTGTATGAGTGCTCCACTCTTTGATACCAAACTTATAGGTTTGTCTGTCGCAGATCTAGTACAACTGGTCATTGGGAGTGGTAGTCGACCTTACGAGGGCTATTGAGTGTCGATAGAGGATCATCCACTCTCGGCGTCATGAGAGGAATATCTCATATGTTCTTGCTCAGACAAATCCCTGGCCAGGGTCATTCGGGTTGAGAGAGAAAGAGTTCTTCGGGAGAATCCGATTAGAGCGAGACTCGAGTAGAAACCGTATGGGTCTGACAACACCATGCTCGATATACGGTCTCTGGGATATTAGATGGATGAGGGACTATAGGTACATGGTAACTGAGGACAGACAGGTCCAATAGATTGGATTCCCCTGTATCGTCTGAGGACTACGGCTTAGTGGCCTAGTACTTCCGTAGTCGATGAGTCAAGTGAATTATTACAAAGATAATAATTCACTGAGTTAGAAGGAGTTCTGATAGGTATGACTCACGACCAGCTCGATATTGGGCTTAGAGGGTCACACACATATGGTAGGCATTGCGATGAGTAGAGGTTCAGATATGAGATATCCGATGGAGCCCTTGTCTTATTGGATGCAGATCCAATACCCACTAGGGGAGGACCCATTAGGGTTTGACAGGGGATCTCTATAAATAGGAGGGATTCAGAGCCTCATAGGCTAGAGCCTTTGCTTTCCTTTCCTATTCTCCTCTTCCTCTCCACCTCAGAGCAGGCATGGAGTTTTGAGGAGCGTCGTCGCAACCCTGCTGTGTGGATCACTGCTAGAGAGGAGGACGCTTGACCTCCTTCACCCTCTCCTAAGGATCTGTAAGGAAACAGGGATATACGATCTCCCTAGGTAACACAATCTACTCTATACGCAATTTTGAGTTTCGCGGATTTTGCGCACCAATCTTCGCACGACGACGAACATCTTTTTGGGAATCGGGGATTTTGTTTTCTTGTTCTTCCGCTGCGCATGTGATGTCGCCCCATGATTTCCCAACACTAGCGCCAAAATGTTAGCGAACAAATATATCGTGACTGATGAGTCATCACGGCTAGGTCCGCGGGTCGATGTCGGGAGCTTTCTATAGAGTGAGCTAGATAATGAGGTGGCTTGCCTTCGGGAATGAGTGCTGGTTAGCATTGGTCGGGATCCAGGCCGATTGACTGCTCTCCTTTGTGCGGTGGATGGCGTCCCCTAGGTTGAGATGCTCGTGGCTCGGGAGTGGCCGCTTACTTGTAAAAAGGGCATTCGTCGGGTGATTTCCGACTTTGGCCCCTCTGACGAGCAAGTCAGTAATGGGTCGAATTGTTTTTCCCCCCCCTGGCCGAAGGCCAGCTTGGGGCTTTATACTATTGCATGAGGGGCGTAGCACGTCGATTCGACGTGGCCGTCGATCCTCGAGGGATGGGACGACACCTCTGACCAGCTACCGTCTTGGGGCGTGCGAAGCCGTGTCAAATGGCACCTCCCTGAGCTCTCAGGATGGAACAGGTGGAACAACTTCTTAGTACGATTTTGACTTGTCATGTTGTCACAGACTTAGCTGGTTTTGCCTAAGTCGTGCGACACCCTTGCGTGTCCGTCTGCAAAGGTCAGCCTCCCTGAGGCCTCCCACGATCCCTTAGGACCCACAAAAGAGAGAATGGGTTAGAGAAAATGCCTCATTCGGGATCCACAAGCAAACATTTCTGAAAACACTTCATAGACAATGCAAATTACAAACAGACTGTACAAGCTCTGAACAGTTGCATAACAAAGGGTCAAAATGGTCCACTACAGATCGAAAATCTCTTACAAGTGTCCACATGACACAACCTTTATTTACAAGCCTAAAGCTGCTACCAAACCCAACTAAAATGGGACTATTAAGCCTTCGGCCGTCCCTCTACATGTTGTGCAAAGCATGAACATACCAAAAGACACAGACATACATAAGCATTACATTAAACATCCTGTTTCGAAGTTTGTCCGTGACATTTCGTGACATTCTCGCCCACTTATTCCTTTGACGTCCTCGTCGAAGCCTTTGTGAACACTACAACTCCTCACCTTTACTGAGTCTTCAATCCTTTGCTCCAGCTGTAATGTACCTCTTGGCTCCTAACTACTCTCCCTTGTTGTTTTTGAGTAGTCGAATCTTTGATCCACCATGCTGCTTCAACTCACCAATGACTGGTGTGGAGTTGGCTGAGTTGTGTTGATCCTTGTTGATTCCTACGGATCCTCCAAATGAAGGAAAAGACCATCCTTACTATGTGCTAGTCTCTCAGATGCCTCATGCTGCTTGAATTGGGTGGATGCTTATTGGAGCTTTAACGAGCATCGCCTCGTAAACTTTCAAAGTTTTTGGTCCTTCCTCCACAAAATTTGCTCATCGACTCTTCTTTCACTTAGTTGTCACTTCCAAGTAAATTCGCATTACTTCCGCTTTCGATTGGTATTCTATTGGGAAATGAGGCGGATACTCTACTCTTAGTAGCACTGATCACTAATGGTGAGGATTTGACAACTATTGTCGTATATATCTTCGAAGGGTCTTTAAACCTGTGCAAAACTCCTCCGCTGGATAGATAAGAGAATTAGGGTACTCAGTTTCACCCATTCTCTTAAGGGTTGAGAAGGCAAAGGTTACTTGACTTCGCCCGCCTCCTCGAGGTTGTACTCCATGCATCGAGCTAGTTACTGGCCTTCGCCTGCTCTTTGCTCACACTTCTGAAGCACTTGAAGTGTTTGCACTCCTTGTGTTGAGTTAGTTACTGTGATTCACCTTCTCAATGCCATCAAACTTTTGGAATGCAAGAAGTTTTCACCCCAACTTGGAGTAATTCTCTAATAGATTTAGTCACCTTTGGGATTATACCGTCTTCTCCATCAACCCTGCCGCCAACTCCATTGAGTACCAAAGGTACAGCACCGCATACTGCCTGCTTCGTTCTTTGGTCGTGCACTCTTGCATGACTTGAAGTCCTTCACTTTCAGCTATCTTAATGAGAAGCTCGTTGACACTGGTCTTACAAAGTTCTTTGGCCTCTGCCTTTTAGCCTTGTCTCGGTACTCGGAGTTTGCCTCTGCATGTTCCACCTCCTTGGCCCCTTTCACAACCAAGCACTCTCCCTCCATGAGAGCAAGGGATCAATGACTTTCACGGAAGTCCCGCCTCTGCGGTACAATGGCGTTGCCATGCCCATGGCCCTACTATCTGTTGTCTTATATCTGCATCCCTTTTTGTCAAAATCAATAGATATGTCTCTATGGCACTTCTCCGAGTCCACCTCAATTCTAACTGATGCTTGATTTTGGGTAGCTAAGTCCCTCTAGACTCATCGTCGCTTCCTCACCCCTTTCGACCCCCTGCTTCAACACCTTTGTGTTCTCTAAGCAGCTCCCTTTGGTCGATGGAAAGACAGATTGCAACTCCCATGCATTGCCTCTGCCATCGCATTATAGGTTTTGCACCGATTCTGTTCTCCTTAGCTTCCTTGGTAGCAACGTTCGCTTACTCGACCTCGTCCTCTGACTTGCCGGGCTGAAAATGGTGCACCATTGTCTGGATCCTAGGCCTCTGCCCCTACCAGCACAATCTTCACTGTGCACCGCTTCTTGCCTAGCAACTTGACTAGCAACACTGTGGCATATTCTTTAAGAGTACCCGCCTCTACATCCTCTTGCCCCATGCCAAGGCCTTCTGAACCCAACTTCACCTCCGCAAGTTGAGTGGCCTTGGTTCCTCCATCAAATGTTTCTCCGAGATAAGGTACATGTGCCTAGAAGCTCCCTTCGTCTTTGGTACCATGCAAGATGAGTATGCTCCGTCAGAATGAAGGACCCATGGAATAACATGATCCTGCCTCTTGCCTCTACAAGAGTTCATGTTCTTGACCTCTGTCTAAGGAAAGCACTGTGCCTCCGCTCCATATTCCATCTTCTATGCTGGCTCCCTTCATGTGGCTTGGGTACTTCGCCAAGTTACACCCAAGTTGCTCCACTCCTCGTTTTGCATTGAGTTGATGGTGGCCCTCGCGCCCACCATTCCACGGGTCAGCTCGTCCTTGAGTCCGATCTCCATATCGACTCCAAGTGTGCCTTCATTTGTGTTACTTTGGGTCGCTCCCCCACTTGATCTCGTAATGCATCCACCAATGCATTCTCTCAAGCGAGATCATGTGACGACTCCTTACCGCTTGCTCGGTCCATTGAGCTTCGTGGAGTTGTTGTTGTTGAGGTACTCCTCAATATGTGTGGTCCATCCCACATGATTCTCCCTTTGGAGAAATCGGGATCTATCCCACCTAGATAACTGTCTCATTGGAGCAACATATCTCTTTGTTTCGGAGACTACCATCCCCTTGGACTACTCCGATTTACTGAACAAATAGTGCATTGTTCTGCCTCCTGCAAACGCACTTGCTATATTGTGACTCCACGTTAATATAGCCCCCGCTGCACCACACTAGGCCTAGCAACATGCTAAACTCGTTGCACACTTTAGCCTCCTACGGACATATCCTTCACATGCCGAAGAGAAAGTTTCAATGCTCCATGGCGCCGAGTTTCGGTCGCCTTGGGATGGTCACGAACATTCCATTGTTCGCATACAAGCCCATGCATGAGTACCAAATTCTTCGAGTTAGTAATTCCCCTTACCTCTGTGAGCTTTACACAACTCTTTTGGTCGCTGAGCAACTCATTCCACCTTGCATGGTCTCATCCTTTACCAAGCGCCTTGCTTGCCATGAGCACCATCAAGTATAGTTGTCAACGTTGAGTCATAGCTCAAACTCAGCCATCCCAACGTTTGTGCGCTCTGCATTCTTCCAAGCTTGCCTGTTCTCATGGTGCCTCTTGCGCGAAGGGTTGGCCATTCCTCTGAATGCTAATCTCAGATGCTCGTTCCTCCGAGCGACTCCTTTTCCTTATATCTCCATGCCCGTTTTTCCCCAAACGGTCGCACGTGTGCTGACTGCCCTCAATGCAGCCCTGCTAGGTCCCCCACGTTTGCATACTAAGTGTTTCTATGAGTGCTTGTCCCACTCTGATACCATTTGTCACGGACTTAGCTGGTTTTGCCTAAGTCGTGCGGCATCCTTGCGTGTCCGTCCGCAAAGGTCAGCCTCACTGAAGCCTCCCACGGTCCCTTAGGACCCATAAAAGAGAGAACGGGTTAGAGAAAACGCCTCATTCAAGATTCACAAGCAAACATTTCTGAAAACATTTCATAGACAATGCAAATTACAAACATACTGTACAAGCTCTGAACAGTTGCACAATAAAAGGTCAAAATGGTCCACTACAGATCGAAAATCTCTCACAAGTGTCCACATGACATAACCTTTATTTACAAGCCTAAAGTTGCCACCAAACCCAACTAAAATGAGACTATTAAGCCTTCGGCCGTCCCCCTACATGCTGTGCAAAGCATGAACATACCAAAAGACACGGACATACATAAGCATTACATCAAACATCCTGTTTCGAAGTTTGTCCGTGACAGTGTGATGTCAGCAGTGGCGTGTCTGGGTCCCAAAATATGCCGTATCATATCCATAGAGAAGATTTTATGTTTAACTTTTCTGGTTTGTCAATGTCCGATAGTACATCAGTTTCTTCTTTCCTTTTTCCTACTTTTTTTTCCCTTAAAAGTATGCTAAACCAGAATTAGCAAGTCAACATTCAACTTGGTTAACTTCTACAGAAATATTTATAGAAAGTATCACAATTTTATCTAAGATAAAAACAAAAACCTCACTCATATGGAAAAAAGAAAAATACTCAAAAAGGTTGAGCATAACTCATTATAAACCCATAATGTTCCATGCATTTGGTAATAGAAAATAAGATTTCCTGAAAATATTTTTCTTAATAGATTAACCATGATAGAGGAAATCTCTCCCTTTGTATAGATAGCTACTCATTTTAATGAAATTGATCCATCTTATTTATTATATTTTTTTCATCACATCTATCACATTCTTTATCATGGTATCGAGCCTCTTTTGTCTTGAGTAAGATTTCTTCTTCCTTCATTACTATCCAGTGATAGCGATTACTCTGATCTCCTTGGCGACAGTAAGCCTTCTCCTCTACATGATATGTTGCCTTGAAATCAAGTAGGTGGATCCGCATTGACACTGGAACCCCATCCTTTTGCGACACCTCGTGCACCGGCTCTGCCCATCCACCACGCTCTTCTTCTCCATCTTTTCCTTCTATTACGGGGGAACTCTGTCAAACTTCCCCTACCTCCTCCTTTATAGATATGCAATAGATAGACTTTAAATCGTTGCTCTCGCCCATTTTCGATTATCACTGCTCATCTCTGACAATGGAGAATGATCCTTCACTAACTCTCAATAAAACTACATTCGTACGATAAAAGCGATTTTGGTAAGAAAGCCGATTCATAAATCACTTTAACTTGTGATCAAGCGAGATGTAGTTAAAGCAAAGATATAAAGGCAGTTTGCAGTTATGATGGAAATCAAAATGTAAGCACAAACAGAAATATGATGTTCATACGATAAAATCGATTTCCGTCTTAACGCCGATTCGGAAAATACTTAACTATGAAACACGTTTGTAAATGAGCAGAAGGCAGTAAGCTACTGAGGAGGTTTGCAGTAAAGATAAGATGCTCAAAGTAAATGCAAATCGAGATTTAGAATGGTTACACTGCTTGATAGAGCTCGGAGACCGAGCTCAGGCGGTTCCACCGCCTGTCAGGGGTGGTTGCACCGCTTGGCAGAGCTCGGAGACCGAGCTCAAGCGGTTCCACCACTTGTTAGGGACGATTGCACCGCCCAGTCTCGCTCGGAGACTAAGCCCAGGCGGTGCCACCGCCTAACTAGGGCGGTTGCACCGCCCAGCTTTCGTGGGAGACCATCTCCTGGGCGGTGCCACTTTCGACCCTAGCGGTGCCACCACCTAGCAGGAATTATGGTCCAAATTGGTTAATCCATTCGGCCCAATTTGGGTCTATTAAGGGCCCAATTGCCCCAAGATTAAGTTATTGGGATCACCTCCCATTCCTAACTTAATTGATCCCAATAACTTAATCTACATGCTAACTACAATATTTCTTAAGACGTTTACTGCAACTTGCTCTAGTGCGTCAATCGCTTCTTCCGACGAGCTTCCGGCGAACTTCCGACAAACCTTCAGCGATGCTCCGGTGGACTTCCGACAAAATCCTGGACTTGCAACGATCCACTTGGTGAGTTCCGACGAGCTTCTTTGGCAAGATCCTGGACTTCTCAGATTTGTTCCCGTAGAACCTCCGACGATCGTCCAGACTTCCGTCGAACTCTCGAACTCCCAACGTGATCATAGTCTTGACTCCGGTGCAACTCCTACTGTATGTCTTACTTCCATCGTAGTTAATCCTGCACATGTAAAACAAAACTTCGATCGAGACAATTAATCCTAAGTAATTAACCAAGTTGTCCGGCATGTCATTGGTCCCTCGACGCTTCATCCGATTCTTCTGCGCATCATCCTCTCCTGCGGCATATTGCCTAATCGGCCAGTTGACTCTGCAACTCCAATATCCTTGGCACAATACCCGCTCTTCTTGGTCCGATGCCTGAGTCCACGGCCCGAAGCCTTCTGTCGATACGTTGACCGATCCACCGGCCCGACGTCCAATCTTCTGACATGTTCCTCTAGCACAACGTAATTTTTTCTGCTTTAATTATCTCATCTTGATCGAAGCATCCTGCGTTACTCAAAACGCAGATTAAATCATAAACATATATCAAGTGGTTTCATCATCAAAATACGAGATTCAACAATCTCCCCCTTTTTGATGATGACAACCACTTGATGATGGAGTTAACCTTAACTCCCGGAATTTAAACAAACTCCCCCTATCAATATGTCATATTGATAGAACCTTGAATTCAAACTGAATTCAAGTCATTGCAATATTCATCATGAATACTTGCAACACGTCATCATGAACTTATGCATAACATCATACCTCTCTCCCTTTGTCATCAACAAAAAAGAGAAGTTCCAACTCTAATGTGTTTGTAGTATCAATTCAACTTATTGCATGAAAAACATAATAACAAGTTTTATCATCATGCAATCTAGCAATTAAAGATGTGCAAGTTTAGCATGTTTGCTTTTCTTGAGATAGCAATTGCTTACTTCTCTTTAGACTACAAGCTAGCAATTTTTACGATATGCAAGTTTTACTACATACAAGCTAGCAAAGATTTCGAAAGCTAATGCAAGATAGCTTTCTTGTGTAAGCTCATGATTCTTGCTTCTTTTGTAATGTTTGAGCTCGCAATTTTGCTTTCGTTGCAAAGTGTAAGTTTAGCATGTTTAGCATCTTGAGATAGGCAAGATAGAACATTTTTGCATTTTCTTGAGATTTCAAGCTAGCAATTATCGGTGATGTTCAAGATAGCAATTTCTTCTCTTTTGAGAAGTGGAATTTTTGCTTTCGTCTTGAATTGTGCAAGCTAGCTAGTGTGCCTCTTTTCATGATGTTCACGCTAGAAATTCTTGCTCCCCCTTTGTCATTGTCAAAAAGAAGGGAAGACCCTTATATAAATTTTCAAATTATAACAAAGGAGAGTAATAATTCTTATTTCAAAATTTCATAATTGAGATAAACCTTGAATTCAAATTAAGGTAATTTTAATCATGATTCACATCATATGCAATACATCACATACATCATAATAAAAGGCATAAGTATTGCATGCATCATTTTAGCAACAAATCATAGCATTTCATCACATGACAAGATATCAACAAGTAAAATTACGATACAAGTTCTTGATATCTTAACATGGCATATGGCAATCATAGCATTTCTATCATCAATTTACCATATATTTCGATGCAAGCTTCTTTTGATATCTTAACATAATTCAAATTCAAATATGGCACTAATAGTATCAATTCATATATTTCTCCCCTTTTGTCATCAACAAAAAGGAGAATGATATAAACAAATTTTAAACGTAAGTGCGGTAATGATTCATGCCATAACTAGGTTTATGTCATTTTTCAATAATGAGTGATAGGATATCAATTATACAAACATCTCAAGAAAAACATGACCTGGAGATAGCTTTCATTACTTCTTTCTCTTTGTTTGTTATTATCTTTTTGCATGGAGGAAAGTCACTTGTGAGCTTACTCGAATGAAGTTAAAATTGATAAGATATTAAAGTACACTTCATTTTTACAAGGATCAAGATATGTGTATGAATCAAATTCTTGCATGTAAAACTATTTCTCTAAAGATATAAGAAGGAATCATCAAATCCATTTCTCGAAAGATATTTTTCATATGATAAGTCTATGAGAGATGCATTTTCTAGTTGATTCCATATTTTAAAAATTAATGATATGAATCAAACTCGATATGACATTTGTTTATTAAGTCCAGAAGAGAATAATGTATCGAGAAAATCCAATTGTTAGGATCAAGAAGATCTGAAAATGAAATTTAACACTTTCATGCATTCAGACAAGGTTTTGCTATAGATTTTCAAGTTCAATCATGAAGATAAAACATGCTCATGATCATGGAAATTTTTGTATCCAAAACACATAATTTCCAACATGTTATTAAGGCATGTAATAGTGTAAAATCATCATGGCAATTAAGTGATTTGATCATTGAATCAAGAAAGTCCGAAAAATAATCTTAACAAGTTCATGCATTTGGGCATATTTTTTGCCATAGTTTTTCAAATACACTCATGAAAATAACACATGCTTATCATCATGTATAACTTAAAATCTTATGCATAAAATTGTCAATTAAAATGTTTAATATTACATCATTATGCATTTCTTCAAATCAAACATGATTTTATTTAATTAAAATCGAGAAATAACAATGAAAATCAACTTGATACACATTATTACTTCTTAACCACATATAACATGATATTAAACTTCTTAATATTTTCATTAAGACATCAGGCATGATTTTAATCAAAATCAGAAATAATCAAGATACACATTTTTTCTTCTTAAGAAAAACATACATATGATCATTAGATTTAAATCTAACATTTTATTCCATTAACATAAAACATGTAATTTTCATTATTATTTTCAAAATTACGAGCATGATCATATTCTTACATTTTTAATTTTTTTAATATGTAATTTTTAAGAAAAATAATTATTCTAAAAAAGAAAATGCATCATGGAAAACAACAAGTAATTTCAAAATAAATTAAGGGGGTTTCGATTACCTCATCGTTGAATGTCATTAAGGTATAGTTTGCCATCTCGCCTTTCTTGATTTTCTCCTCATTTTCGGAGGAGCTCGATTCATCCCACTTTGTATTTCTTCTTGCGTTCAAAGCAAGTAGTTTTGTTCTTTTTGTTCTTAAATTTTTGTTTCTTAAATTTTTTAAATTTCATTTGTAGTTCTTGTTCACCATCACTTGAGCTTATGCTCGAGTGGTCTTCAAATGTTCTATGTCCCAAATCCTTCCTGTTCTTTGGAAGATTGTTTTGTTCATCATGTGCATTGTGCACCATTTCATATGTCATCAATGAACAAATTAGTTCTTCAAGTGGAAAAATATTTAAATCTTTTATTTCTTGTATTGTCGTTACTTTTGATTCCCAAGCTTTAGAAAGTGATCGTAAAACTTTACTAACAAGTTCAAAATTCGAGAAACATTTGCCAAGAGCTTTTAAACCATTGACGACATCCGTGAAACGGGTGTACATATCAACAATGGTTTCGCTCGATTTCATTCGAAAAAGCTCGAAATCATGCATCAAAAAATTTACTTTAGAATCTTTTTCACTACTTATGCCATCGTGTGTGATTTCAAGAGTGCGCGAAATATCAAAAGCCATTTCGCACATAGAAATCAGATTGAACTCATTTTTGTCCAAAGCGCAAAATAAGGCATTCATAGCCTTTGCGTTTAAAGAAAAATACTTCTTCTCCAAATCCGACCATTCGTTCATCGGTTTAGAGGGAAGTTGAAAACCATTTTCAACAATATTCCATAAATCTAAATTCATAGAAATCAAGAAAACTCTCATTCAAGTTTTCCAATAAGTGTAGCCCAATCTGTTAAACAACAATGGACGAACAACCGATAAGCCCTCTTGAAAGCCATGAAGAGCCATTTCTCTCGGGTGTAAATCCAAAATGAGAAATACCAGGCTCTGATACAAATTGTTAGGATCAAGAGCACTAAGAGGGGGGGGGGGGGTGAATTAGTGCAGCGAAAAACTTTCGACGATTAAAACTGCATTCGTACGATAAAAACGATTTTGGTAAGAGAGCCGATTCGTAAATCACTTTAACTTGTGATCCAGCGAGATGCAGTTAAAGCAAAGATATAAAGGTAGTTTGCAATTATGATGGAAATCAGAATGTAAGCGCAAACTGAAATATGATGTTCGTACGATAAAATCGATTTCCGTCTTAACGCCGATTTGAAAAATACTTAAAACATGTTCGTAAATGAGCAGAAGATAGTAAGCTACTGAGGAGGTTTGCAGTAAAGATAAGATGCTCAAAGTAAATGCAAACTGAGATTTAGAGTGGTTCGGTCAATCTTGACCTACATCCACTTTTGGCTTCCTCCTCCGATGAGGTCACCGACATCCACTAGAGGCCTTCCTTTAATAGGCGAAGGCCAACCACCCTTTTACAGTTTCACTCCTTTTGACGGGCTTAGGAGACAACCCTTACAGAATTTCTCTCCTCTCTTGAAAGCTCAAAACTTGGAAGAAAAGAGGGAGGAGAACTCCTAGACTTTACAACACTTTTGAGCTCTAAAATCACAGAGTAAGATCAAAATTTCAGTGCCCTTTCATGCAGGAAAGGGTAGGGTATTTATAGGCCCCAAACTGGTTTGAATTTGGAGTTTCCCGGATTTCCAGGGTCTTGGCGGTACTACCTCCTGATTAGGGCGGTACAACCGCCTGGCAGCTCAGAGACTAAGCCTCTGGGTGGTGCCACCGTCTGACTAGGGCAGTTGCACCGCTTAGCAGAGCTCAGAGACCGAGCTCAGGCGGTTCCACCACTTGTCAGGGGCAGTTACACCACCCAGTCTCGCTCGGAGACTGAGCCTAGGCGGTGCCACCGCCTGACTAGGGTGGTTGCACCGCCCAGCTTTCCTGGGAGACCATCTCCTAGGTGGTGCCACCGCCGACCCTGGATGTGCCACCGCCTAGCAGGAATTCTGGTCCGAATGGGTTGATCCATTCGGCCCAATTTGGGTGTGTCAAGGGCCCAATTTCCCCCAGATTAAGTTAATGGGATCACCTCCCATTCTTAACTTAATCTACATGCTAACTATGATATTTCTTAAGACATTTACTGCAACTTGCTCCGGTGCATCAATCGCTTCTTCCGGCGAACT
This sequence comes from Musa acuminata AAA Group, assembly GCF_036884655.1. NCBI lineage: Eukaryota > Viridiplantae > Streptophyta > Magnoliopsida > Zingiberales > Musaceae > Musa > Musa acuminata. The sequence continues at coordinate 32,777,223 of NC_088334.1, read as the reverse complement.
TCCGGTGAACATCCGACGAACCTTTGGCAATGCTCCGGCGGACTTCCGACAATCTCCTAGACTTGCGACGATCGACTCGGCGAGTTTCGACGAGCTTCTTTGGCAGGCTCCTGGACTTCTCGGATTTGTTCCCGTAGAACCTCTGACGACCATCCAAACTTCCGTCGAACTCTCGAACTCCCAATGTGATTATAGTCTTGACTCCGGTGCAACTCCTGCTGCATGTCTTACTTCCATCGTAGTTAATCCTGCACATGTAAAACAAAACTTTGATTGAGACAATTAATCCTAAGCAATTAACCAAGTTGTCCTACATGTCATTGGTCCCTCGTCGCTTCGTCCGATTCTTCGGCGCATCGTCCTTTCCTGCGACCTATTACCTAATCGGCTAATTGACTCCGTAACTCCGATATTCTTGGCACAATACCCGCTCTTCTTGGTCCAATGCTCGAGTCCACGGCCCGAAGCCTTCTATTAATACGTTGACCGATCCATCGGCCCGACGTCAAATCTTCTGACATGTTCCTCCGGCACAACATGATTTTTCCTGCTTTAATTGTCTCATCCTGATTGAAGCATCCTATGTCACTCAAAACGTAGATTAAATCATAAACATATATCAAGTGGTTTAATCATCAAAATATGAGATTCAACACTCTCCTCCCTGTGATTCATTGGAGCTGATTGCTAAGTTTGAAGCTTTCCCTCTGCTCGGTGGTCGCAGCCCCTATTTTTGCCACCAACTATTGCTCCCTCACCAACTGAAGCCTGGCCTCCTCCTCTAGCCATAGCCTTCCGCTGGAGGTACCTTTCACTTCTTCCTCCACCAAAGTCTCCGCCAAGCCTCCTTCAATTTGGCTCTATGATTTTGCTATCTGCCTCCTCTACCGAGGGCACCTCTCCCTCGAGCTCTGTCACCCTTCCGGCCATCGAACTCAGTTGAACGATGTGATCTACACCAATTGCAACTATTGTCACCTGATCTGCACCAAACAATCGCCCCTCCTCATGTGATCGTTCCTTAGGAACTGGTAGGGAGTTGGAGCTTCCTATAAGACCCTTTGACTCAAAGGACAAGCCTCGATGATCATTGCCAGCTACACTATTGAAGCTTCCCATGTGAAAGACATAGCGGTAGACTTCTTCCTCTTCTAATCTACCTCACTAGTGATGAGAGAGAGAGAGAGAGAGAGAGAGAGAGAGAGAGAGAGAGCAATCACAGTCCTCTGTCACTGATCTCTGAATGCGCTCTAAGAGGTGATCGAGGCCTACCTCATTTATCGTTCTGCTCCAAAGATCGACAGCTACAACTTTCCCCTACTTTTCCTCTTCTACTAGGTAGTATTCCCCACCGTGATCGCCCCTTTGTCTCCTCTGATCTGCTTGCTAGGCATATCCTTGAATCGCAAGCATCTAAGAAACTGAGGTCTTCCTACTACAACAACACCTTATGTAGTCGCTGTTGTTGCAATAGTAGCATAACCTCTCCGCCCACCAAAATAATAGTATCCTTACGGGCGACTTCTGTTGAATCTTGGATTTTGATGATAAAATTAATTGTTAATTGTTTAATCTAATCTATATGTTGAGAAAAGTGTATAGGATTAACTACGATAGTAGTAAGACATAATGCAGGTGTTGTGCTAGAGTCAAAATCGAGAAATCGTTGGAAGTTCAAGAGTTTGTCGGAAGTCCAGACGTTCGTTTGAAGTTCTGTTGGAACCAACTGAGAAGTCTAGGAGCTTGCCAAAAAAGCTCATCAGAACTCACCATGAAGATTGTCGTAAAGCCTGGGAGCTTGCCGGGAGTCTGTCGGAACATTACCGAGAGTTCGTCGGAAGATCACCGGAAGCTCACCGGAAGAGCAATTAACGTACTGGTGTTGAATCTCATATTTTGGTGATGAAACCAATTGATAAGTGTTTATGATTTGATCTGCATTTTTAGTAACATAGGATGCTTTGATCAGGATGAGACAATTAAAGTAGGAAGAATCATGTTGGGCCAGAGGAAAACATATCAAAAGATTGGACGTCGGGCCAGAGGATCGGTCGACGTATCGACAGAAGGCTTCGGGCTAAGAAGAGCAGATATTGCACTAAGGATATCGGAGTTGCGGAGTGAACTAGCCGATTAGGCAATAGGCCGCGAGAGAGGATGATGCGCTAAAGAATCGGACGAAGCGTCGATGGACCAATGACATGCTGGACAACATGATTCAAGCTTAGTAATAATTGTCTAGATCGAAGTTTGTTTTATATCTGTGGGATTAACTACAATAGCAAGACATGAAGCAAAATGAAGTCCCAAAGTTAAGGACATGATTTCGTTGGGAGTTCAATAGTTCGTCGAAAGTCCGGATGTTCGTCGAAAATTCTGCAGGAACTAGCCGAGAAGTCTCAGAGCTTGCTAGAGAAGCACATCGAAACTCGCCAAGAAGATCGTTGTGAAGTCCAGGAGCTTGCTGGGAGTCCATTGGAACATTGCCGAGAGATTGTCAGAAGTTCGCCGGAAGAAACTAGACTTACGGACTTGTTTAGCTTAGGAAATGTCTTAGATTTCATAGTTAGCACATAATTGGGTTTGGATTTGGGCCAACCCAATTAGGGGCCAGTTAGGCCCATGTAAAGACTGTGTTGGGCCTAATAAAAGGCTCAAACAGTGCCCCAAGAGGTGACACCGTTGTGGCACAGTCTTTGTGACTATGTCAGGTGGTGGTACCACCAGTCTGGGTGGTGGTACTGCCCAGTGGCAGGTTGCCAGGCGGTGGTATCGCCAAACTGGTTGGTGGTACTGCCCAGTGCAGTGTCAGTGTCATACTGACACTAGCGGTGGTACCGCCCGGACCTAGGAAACCTAGGATGAGATGTTTTTAGGCTCCAAGTTTGAATCAACTTGAAGCCTATAAATACCCCTCTCATCCCTGGTTAAAAGAAATAAGCATAGAGAGTTTAAAAGTGAAGAAACACTATTGTAATCACTTGAGAAATCCCCTCCTCTAGTCTAAGTCTAGAATTCTGTTTAGGAGGAGTGTGTGTGCTTGTAAAGGTTGTCTCCTAAACCTATGAAAAGGAGAAGAGGGGTGTAAAAGATGGTTGCTCTTTGCCTATTGAAGGAAGACCGATAGTGGATGTCGGTGGCCTCGATAGAAGAGGAATCAGCGAAGTGGATGTAGGTCACGATGACCGAATCACTCTAAAATCTAGTTTGCATTTCATCTTAAGAAATTTACTTTACTGCAAACTAGTTTACTTGCTTATTGCCTTCAATATATTTACGAACACGCTTTCAAGTTAAGCATTTCTGAGTTCGGCTTTTATCATATGAAAGAATTTTCAGAACCGACATATTTTATCGCTACACTAATTCACCCCCCCCCCTCTTAGTGCCGACTCTTCTCCTAATAGTTGGTATCAGATCCTTGTATTTCTCATTTGGTTTAACACCCAAGAAAAATGACTCTTTTCGGCTTTCAAGAGGGTCACTCTCTCATTCGTCCTCCCTTGTTCAATAGGACGGACTATACTTATTGGAAAACTTATATGAGAATTTTCTTGCTTTCCTTAAACCTTGATTTGTGGAATATTATTGAAAATAGTTTTTGAAGGTCTTCTCTTCCAATGAACCATTGGAATGATTTAGAGAAGAAGACTTTTTCTTTAAATGCTAGAGCAATGAATGCTCTATTTTGCACCTTAGACAAAACTAAGTTCAATCGGGTTTCTACTTACGAAATGACTTTCGATATTTGGTACATTGTTGAAACCACACACTAAGGCACTAGTAGAGTAAAAGACTCTAAGATTAATATTTTAATGCATGATTTTGAATTGTTTCATTTGAAACCAATCAAAACTATTGGAGACATATATACCTGTTTTACAGATGTTGTCAATGGTTTAAAAGCACTTGGTAAAAATTTTTTAGATTTTGAACTTATAAACAAAATTTTACGTTCTCTTAATAAGAGTTGGGATTCAAAAGTAATAGCTATTCAAGAATAAAAAAACTTGAACTATTTACCAATTGAAGAACTTATAGGGTCTTTGATGACCTATGAAATGACGTGCAATGCATGTGAAGAACTTGAGAACCGCCTTCCAAAGAACAGGAAGGATTTCAGACTTAGAATAATTGAAGACCACTCAAGTATAAGCTCAAGTGATGGTGAACTTGAACTCTTTACTATGAAATTTAAAAAGTTCATGAAATAAAAATTGAAGAACAAAAATAAACTTAAAAAGAATACAATGACTTACTATGAACGCAAGAAGAAGGAAGCAATCTTGGACAAAACAAGCTCATCCAAAGACGAGGAGAAAATCAATAAAGGCGAGGTGGCAAACTACGCCTTAACGACTTTCGACGATGAGGTAATCAAAATACCCTTAATTTATTTTAAAATTACATAATGCTCTTCATGTGTTATTTTTAATTTAGTTTAGAATTAATTTTCTTAAAAATTGCATGTTTAATAATGAAAATACAAAAATTAGGAATTATGCTAGTAATTTTGAAAATAATCATGAAAATCATATGTTTATGATAAATAAAATGATTTTGATTAAAAATGTCTTATGAAATCATGTTTGATGATATCATGCTTAATGAATTTATCTTTCTAAATTATGTATGATGATTCTTGCGATTTATGGATTATCGATTTTTACGGTAATGAAAGTGGCTTTTTCGATTTTTAAACGTTGATGCATGTTTTTTATATTTGGCATAAATGAAAAAGGCTTGCTTCTATGAAATAAATCACATGAATTGAAACAACTAAAAAGAGAAAAATATTTTTCTTGAAATTTTTTTTTTCTCTATCTTGTCAAATTTTCACTAAGAGATTGATAAAGTTGTTTATGTCATTTTGAATCTCTTGAAAGTGATTTTGATGATTTGAATGAGTTTCATCTAACCATGGTTTTTATCTTGATTTCTTGAAATTATAACTTGAAAATTATTTTTATAAATCAAAATTGTCTACTATGATTCTTTCTTTTCACTATTTGAGTTATTAAAAAAAGAATCATAATATGTCTCTTAATATTCACAATTTATCTTCATTATTTATACATCTCATCACCAAAATTCTCTTGATATTTTTCATGTGATGATATAAAATTATGCATGAAATACTCTTGATATTATTTTGATGCATACAAATGTGAAGTTATGATCATGCATGGTAGGATGTAATGTAATTTGACTTTTTGATACTATCATAATTTGAAATATTTATGATTTGTATATTGCATGATATGATTGAATCATTATTGTAAAAGAAAAAGGAGATTGTTAGCTTGCACATTGCAAATGAGAACAAAAAATATATGCTAGCTTGAATGATAAACATGAGATTATGTTTATAATGCAAATTTATTATTCTTATGATGTGAATATTGATGTAAAGGGAAAAAAACTATAAAATTATATTCTTCCCCTCTTTTTGCTAACGAAAAAGGAGGAGAAAGAGTTGTTAATGTGCACATCTCAAAGAGAAAGATGCTAACTTGTACAATTCAAGAATAAATCAAAATTTTGCTAGTTTGCACTTTGCAAAGGAAGCAAAAATGACAATTCTCAAAAGAGAAAAAAGAGCTTGCTATCTTGAACATCACTAGCTTGCCTATCTTACGAAACAAAATTTGAAAAAGTGCTATCTTGCCTCTCTCAAGAAGCAAAACTTACAACTTACACATTGCAATAGGAAGCAAGAATCGTTAGCTTACACAAGAAAGCTATCTTGCATTTGCCTTTGAAATTTTTGCTAGCTTGTATATTGTAAACTTGCTATCTTACTACCTTACATATCTAAAACTTGATAGCTTACATGATGTAACACTTGCTAAATTTTCTAGCTTACAAATTGCATGATGATAAAAATGAAAATTTCGTTTTGCAACAATTTGAACTTTTATGTCTAAACACTTGAAAGTTAAACTTTTCCTTTTTGTTGATGACAAAGGGGGAGAAGTATGATCATGTTATGCATGATGATGTGTTGCAAATATTCATGATGAAATTTACAATGACTTGAATTCAGCTTGAATTCAAGGTTCTATCAATATGACATATTGATAGGGGGAGTTAAGGTTAACTCCATCATCAATTGGTTGTCATCATCAAAAAGGGGGAGATTGTTGAATATCATATTTTGATAATGAAACCAATTGATAAGTATTTATTATTTGATCTACATTTTCAGTAACGTAGGATGCTTCGATCAAGATGAGACAATTAAAGCAGAAAGAATCATGTTAGGCCAAAGGAAAACATGTCAGAAGATTGGACGTCGGACCGGAGGATCAGTCGATGTATCGACAGAAGGCTTCGGGCATCGGGCCAAGAAGAGCAGATATTACGCCAAGGATATCAGAGTTGCGGAGTCAATTGATCGATTGGGCAATAGGCCGCAAGAGAGGATGATGCGCCGAAGAATCGGACGAAGCGTTAATGTCCCAATGGCATGCCAGACAACATAATTCAAGCTTAGTAATAATTGTTTAGATTGAAATGTGTTTTACATATGTAGGATTAACTATGATAGCAAGGCATGAAGCAAAATGAAGTCCCGAAGTCAAGGACACGATTTCATTGAGAGTTTGAGAGTTCGTTGGAAGTCTGGACGTTCATTGAAAGTTCTGCAGGAACCAGCCGAGAAGTCTTAGAGCTTGCCAGAGAAGCCCATCGGAACTCGCCAAGAAGATCATCGTGAAGTCCAGGAGCTTGTCGGGAGTTCGCTGGAACATTGCTGAGAGATCATCAGAAGTTCGCTAGAAGATCGCTGGAAGCTTGCTAGAAGAAACTAGACTTACAGACTTGTTTAGCTTAGGAAATTTCTTAGATTTCATAGTTAGCACATAATTGGGTTTGGATTTGGGCTAACCCAATTAGGGACCAGTTGGGCCCATATAAGGACTGTGTTGGGCCTAATAAAAGGCCCAAATAGTGTCCCAAGTGCTAGTCATAGGTGCTTAGCAAGCCAATCACGTGAGTGATGGCACATGTGACTTGACACGGAATCTTTTTGCTTATTATATTTTAGTATTTATCATTTTATATTGATTATTGCATATATGCATGTATATATTGTGATGTCCTTGGATCCGTGCAATGGGAATCGGATCGTGATGAGATCACAATAATGAGACCGATTCACCTTTAAACAGAGATCCTAAATAATTTCGGTCATAGGTTACTCGAGAGGGACATCGTGATAACCGAATAAACTAGTGTGCTGTATACCCATCCATATGATGGATGCAGCTGGTCTTATAGCTGCTCGTGTGGGGACACTAGGGATACAGTACAAGTGCTCATTGGAGAATAAGTTCACTGATTGATCCGCTTATGGAATGCTAGATGGTTGATGATGCCTTATTGTTAGACAGCAATTTCGTAGTCCTAGTGGTGTATCTGGTGTTTAATCTCGGATTTTGATGATAAAGTCAATTGTCATTTGTTATCTAATCTATATGTTGAGATAAGTGTTCAGGATTAACTACGATGAAAGTAAGATATGCAGCAGGAGTTACGCCGAAGTCAAGACAACGATCATGTTGGGAGTTCGAGAGTTCGACAGAAGTTCGGACAGTCGTCGGAGGTTCTACGGGACCAAATCCGAGAAGTCCATGAGCTTGCCAAAGAAGCTCGTCGAAACTCGCCAAGTGGATTGTCGCAAGTCCAGGAGTTTGCCGGAAGTCCACAGGAGCATCACCGAGGGTTCATCGGATGATCGACGGAAGTTCGCCGGAAGCTTGCCGGAAGAAGCGATTGATGCACCGGAGCAAGTTACAGTAAATGTCTTAGGAAATATCGTAGTTAGCACAATGATTAAGTTGGAAATGGGAGGTGATCCCATTAACTTAATCTTGGGGCAATTGGGCCCATGAAAAACCCAAATTGGGCCGAATGGATCAACCCATTCGGACCCTGATTTCTGCTAGGCGGTTGAACCACCCCAGCCAGGCGGTGGCACCGCCTGGGCTCAGTCTCCGAGGGAGACTGGGCAGTGCAACCGCCCGTGACAGGAGGTGGCACCGCCTGAGCTCGGTCTTCGAGCTTTGGCAGGAGGTGCAACCGCCTCAGTCAGGCAGTGGCACCGCCTGAGCTCGGTCTTCGAGTTCTGGCAGGAGGTGCAACCGCCCTTGACAGGAGGTGGCACCGCCCAGAGGCTCAGTCTTCGAGCTCTGCCAGGCGGTGCAACCGCCTCAGTCAAGCGGTGCAACCGCCAGATCTTGAAATTCCGGGAATTGACAGTTTTGAGCTCGGAATTTAAACTGGGTTGGGGCCTATAAATACCCCACCCTTTCAGCACTAAAAAGGCACTCAAATACACCGAAATCCTGATCTTATTATGTGATTTTTAGAGCTCAAAATTGTTGTAAAAGCCAAAAGTTTTTCTCCCTCTTTTCTTCCAAGTTCTGATCTTTAAAGAAATGAGAGAAAATTCTGTAAGGGTTGTCTCCTAAGCCCGTCAAAAGGAGTGAAACTGTAAAAGGGTGGTTGGCCTTCACCTATTGAAGGAAGGCCTCTAGTGGACGTCGGTGACCTCGTCGGTGGAGGAAGCCAAAAGTGGATGTAGGTCAAGATTTAGAGAACCACTCTAAATCTCAGTTTGCATTTACTTTGAGCATATCATCTTTACTGCAAACCTCCTCAAAAGCTTACTTCTTTCTGCGTATATACGATTGGGTTTCAAGCTTTGCACTTTCCGAATTGGCGTTTAGACGTAAATCAGTTTTTTCGTACGAATATCATATTTCAGTTTGCGCCTACTATCTGATTTGAACCATAACTGCAAACTGCATTTATATCTTTGCTGCATCTAGCTTAATCAAAAGTTAAAGTGATTTACGAATCGACTTTCTTACTGAAATCACTTTTATCGAACGAACGAAGTTTTTTTTAATCGTAGAAGGTTTTCCGCTGCACTAATTCACCCCCCCCCCCTCTTAGTGCTCTTGATCCTAACATCTGGTCCTTAGACTTGAGACACCAAGGATGTCCTGTATGAGTGCTCCACTCTTTGATACCAGACTTATAGGTTTGACTATCCCAGATTTAGTACAGTTGGTCATTATGAGTGGCAGTCGACCTTACGAGGGCTATTGAGTATCGATAGAGGATCATCCACTCTCGGCATCATGAGAGGAATATCCCATGTATTCTTGCTTAGACAAATCCCTGGCTAGGGTCATTCGGGTTGAGAGAGAAAGAGTTCTCCAAGAGAATCCGATTAGAGCGAGACTCGAGTAGAAACTGTATGGGTCTGACAGCACCATGCTCGATATATAGTCTCTGGGATATTAAATGGATGAGGGACTATAGGTATACGGTAACTGAGGACAGACAGGTCCAATGGATTGGATTCCCCTGTATCGTTTGGGGACTACGGCGTAGTGGCCTAGTATATCCATAGTTGATGAGTCGAGTGAATCATTATAGAGATAATAATTCACTAAGTTAGAAGGAGTTCTGACAGGTATGACTCACGGCCAGCTCGATATTGGGCCTAGAGGGTCACACACATATGGTAGACATTGCGATGAGTAGAGGTTCGGATATGAGATATCTGTCGGAGCCCCTATCTTATTGGATATCCAATAAGCCCCTGAACTATTGGATCTCATGGACGAGATCCAATAAGAGCCCATGAGAGATTATTGGATAGAGATCCACTAATCTAAAAGGCTTGGGTAATTAGATGCAGATGCAATACCCACTAGAGGATAATCCATTAGGTTTTGACAGGGGACCTCTATAAATAGGAGGGATTCAGAGCCTCATAGGCTAGAGCCTTTGCTTGCCTCTCCTATTCTCCTCCCCCCCTCCACCTTAGAGTAGGCCTGGAGTTTTGAGGAGCGTCGTCGCAGCCCTGCTGTGTGGATCATCGCTAGAGAGGAGGACGCTTGACCTCCTTCTCCCTCTCCTAAAGATCTGCAAGGAAATAGGGATATACGATCTCCCTAGGTAACACAATATACTCTATACGTAATTTTAAGTTTCGCGGATTTTGCGCACCAATCTTCGCATGACAACGAACATCTCTTTGAGAAAATGGGATTTTGTTTTCTTATTCTTCTGCTGGGCATGTGATGTCGCCCCCCAAGATTTCCCAACACCAAGAGGTGACACCGTCGTGGCATAGTCTCCGAGACTGTGTCAGGTAGTGGTATATGTTAGGATCAAGAGCACTAAGAGGGGGGGGGGGGGAGGGGGTGAATTAGTGCAGCGGATAAAAATGTCAACTTCGTCAAATCTCTCATACGATAAAAACCATTTTCGATGTAAAACCAATTTTAGAAACTTAGCTTGAAAGCATACATAAATGTATTGAAGGCAGTAAGCTATTGAAGGGGTTTGCAGTAAGGTAATAGCAGGAAACAAAATGCAAACCGGAGAAGACGGGAGCTTATAGTGGTTTGGTCAATCGTGACCTACATCCACTCCTCCGATTCCTCTTTCGTCGAGGCCACTAGCATCCACTAACGTTCTTCCTTTACTAGGTGAAGATCAACCTCCTTCTTACACCCCTCTTCTCCTTTTACCGGGTTTAGGAGACAACCCTTACAAGCACTTACTCTCCTCTCTAAAATAGAATCTTAACACTTAAGCTAGAGGAGGGATTTCTCAACTGATTTCTATAGTGTTTCTTTCCTTTTTTACTCTCTGTGCTTATGTGTATTAACTAGGGATGAGAGGGGTATTTATAGGCCCCAAACCAGTTTGAATTTGGAGCTCAAAACTGTCATCTCCCGGAATTCCAGGGTCTGACGGTTGCAACGCCTAACTGGGGTGGTTGCACCGCCAGACAGAGCTTGGAGACTGAGCCTCTAGGCGGTGCCACCGCTTGTCAGGGGTGGTTGCACCGCTTGGTAGAGCTCAGAGATTGAGCCTCTCGGCGGTGCCACCGCTTAACAAGGGCGGTTGCATTGCTTGGCAGAGCTCGGAGACCGAGCTTAGGCGATTCCACCGCCTGTCAGGGGCGGTTGCACTGCTTGGCAGAGCTCGGAGACCGAGCTCAGGCGATTCCACCGCCTGTCAAGGGCGGTTTCACCGCCCAGACTCGCTCGGAGACTGAGCCCAAGCGGTGCCACCGCCTGACTAGAGCGATTGCATAGCTCAGTCTCGCTCGGAGACTGAGCCCAGGCAGTGCCACCGCCTGACCTGGGCGGTTGCACCGCCCAGCTTTCCTGGGAGACCATCTCTTGGGCGGTGCCACCGCCGACCCTAGCGGTGCCACCGCTTAGCAGGAACTCTAGTCCGAATGGGTTGATCCATTCAACCCAATTTGGGTCTGTCAAGGGCCCAATTGCCCCAAGATTAAGTTAATGGGATCACCTCCCATTTCTAACTTAATCATCATACTAACTATGATATTTCTTAAGACATTTACTGCAACTTTATTCGGTGCGTCAATCGCTTCTTCTGGTGAGCTTCCGGCGAACTTCCGTTGATCATCCGATGAACCCTCGGTGATGCTCCTGTGGACTTCTGGCGAACTCCTGGACTTGCGATGATCCACATGACGAGTTCCAATGAGCTTCTTTTGGCAAGCTCCTGGACTTCTCGGATTTGTTCTCGCAGAACCTCCAACGACCGTCCGGATTTTCGTCGAACTCTCGAACTCCCAACGTGATCATAGTCTTGACTCTGGTGCAACTCCTACTGCATGTCTTACATCCATCGTAGTTAATCTTGCACATGTAAAACAAAACTTCGATCGAGACAATTAATTCTAAGCAATTAACCAAGTTGTCTGGCATGTCATTGGTCTCTCGACGCTTCGTTCGATTCTTCGGTGCATCGTCCTCTCCTGCAGCCTATTGCCCAATCAGCTAGTTGACTCCGTAACTCCGATATCCTTGGCACAATACCCGCTCTTCTTGGCCCGATGCCTGAGTCCACGACCCAAAGCCTTCTATTGATATGTCGACCGATCCACCGGCCCGACGTCCAATCTTCTGACATGTTCCTCTGGCACAACATGATTTTTCCTGCTTTAATTGTCTCATCCTGATCGAAGCATCCTGCATCACTCAAAACACATATTAAAACATAAACACATATCAAGTGGTTTCATCATCAAAATACGATATTCAACAATCTCCCCTTTTTTTATGATGACAACCACTTGATGATGGAGTTAACCTTAACTCCCGGAGTTTAAACAAACTCCCCCTATCAATATGCAATATTGATAGAACCTTGAATTCAAACTGAATTCAAGTCATTGCAATATTCATCATGAATACTTGCAACACGTTATCATGAACTTATGCATAACATCATACTTCTCCCGCTTTGTCATCAACAAAAAGGAGAAGTCCAACTATTCTTGTGTTTGGAATATAGGTTCAACTTATTATATGAAAAACATAATATCAAGTTTTATCATCATGCAGTTTTGAAGCTAGAAAATTTAGCAAGTGTTACATCATGCTTAGAACATTCAAGCTATCAAGTTTTAGATATGCAAGTTTTACAACATACAAGATAGCACTTTTGCTTCTTTTGAGATAGCAACTTCTACATCATGCAAGCTAGCAAATTATAGATGTTCAAGAAGGCAACTCTTGCTTCTTGAAATATGTAAATTTTGTCAACTTTGCTAGATGCGAAAGTTAGCATGTTTTGCTTCTTGAGATAGGCAAGATAGCACTTTTGTAATTTTTGTTTCTTAAGATGTTCAAGATAGCAAGATCTACATCTTGCAAGCTAGCAATGTTACAACATTTTAGAACATGCAAGCTAGCAATTTAGAGATGTTCAAGAAAGCAACTCTTGCCTCTTGAAATATGCAAGTTTGTCAAGTTTTGCTAGATATGCAAGTTAGCATTTTTGCCTCTTGAGATAGGCAAGATAGCACATTTGCTTCTTTTGTTTGAGCTAGCAATTTTGCTTCCTTTGCAAAGTGCATGTTCCTAAATTTTGCAAGATGAGCTAGCGATATTTCTCCCCCTTTGTCAATGTCAAAAAGAAGGGAAGACCCTTTGCGTCAATTTCTAAATCATGACAAAGGTAAGTATCAATCTTATTTATGCATTATTATATTTTCAAATTAAAACATGCACATTTTGCCATACATTTTATTTTTCATGCATGATACAAATAAATCAATCATCATTATGAGCATATCATACATGATATTCAAGCATTAAAATTTTTTAGCATTTATCAATCATGATATCAAACATTCATTATTTAAAGCATTTATGATACACATTGTATGCAATACACCATGTACATCATTATCATAAGTATTGCATGCATCATTTCAAATTCATGAATATTTCATCATTGTATGCATCATACCAAATCATAAAATATAAAATCATTATTAATGTATGATTTCAAATCATCATTTATTTCACATCATGATGGTACCAATTTTGTCAAATTACATCCTACCATGCATGATCAAAACTTCTTATCAAAACAAATTAATGAATATTTCATGTATTCATATCATCACATAAGGAATATCAAGAAGAATTATTAGGTGATGAGATATATTTCATTCATTCAAAGAATTTTACATAACAAAATTCAAGTCATAAGCCTTAAAAGATGTTATGAGAGAACATATAAACAATCTTGATTTAGAAAATGAATACTCAAGTTGTAATTTTGAGAAATCAAGAGAAACCATGATTCATTTTAACAAATCTCCTCTTAAATCAATAACATAAAGAATTCTTAGGAGATAATGAAAAAGATAGAGTTCATTCAATTTTGTAAGAGAACAAGATATTAATTCATGCATATAAAATCTTGATTTAAGCATAAGAAATCTCAATTTATAAATTTCAAAAAATCAAGATAAAGCTCATTTAAATCATTAAATTAAGATTAATAGATTTTCAAAAATGAATTATTAGGATCAAGAAAATCCAAAAATAAAATTTAACACTTTCATGCATTCAGACATGGTTTTGCTATAGATTTTCAAACACAATCATGAATATAAAACATGCTCATGATCATGAAAATTTTTGTATCCAAAACACAAAATTTCCAACATGTTATTATGGCATGTAATAGTGTAAAATTCTCATTATAGCAATTATATCCTACAATGCATGATCAAAATTTCTCCTAATTTTATCATTGTAAATAAGAAAGAAGAGGAGAAGAACAAAATAGTGTAAAATATTTTAATCATTTTAAGGCATACAAGCCATAAATACAATCACATCATGTCATGAAAGATAAAATCTCAAGCATCGTATAAATACCAAAAGACATGATTCATTTAAATAATTTCTTTAATAAAATGTAAGAAGTCATGGTGAACGATCTTGATTTACATAAAGTTTCAAAACATAATTATCAAGATCATGGTTAGTTTTATAGATCTCCTCTTTAGGAAATGGTAAAAGGAAACATAGGAGATAAAAGATTTTGATTCATAAAGAAGATCTCAAGTAATTCCAATAAACCAAGATCATGATTAGGATAAAAATTCATTCAAATTCAAATCATCAAATTAAAATCATTTTCAAGAAATTCATAAAAAGATGATCAAATAGATTCATCACAGTCAACAAGATAGAGAAAAAGAATTTTCAAGAAACATGCTTTTCTCTTTTTAGCCATTTCAATTTATATGATTTATTTCATAGAAGTATGCCTTTTTCATTTATGAAAACATGAATCAACATTTAAGATCGAAAAATAAATTTCATCATAAAAACCATCAAGATCAATAAACCACAAAAATCATCATGTATAACTTTAAAATCTCATGCACAAAATCATCAAATCATGGTATCAAAATTTCAATATTTTCATTACAACTTTATGCATTTCTTCAAACATGATTTTATTTAATCAAGATCGAGAAATAACAATGGAAATCAACATGATACACATTATTACTTCTTAACCACATATAGCATGATTTCATATTTTCAATCAAAATCATTTTGCTTGTTTATCATAAAATATGTAATATTATCATTTTCGAAATTACTAGCATGATCATAATTTTTGTATTTTTATTTTTAAAATGTAATTTTTAAGAAAATTAATTCTAAACTAAAAAAGAAAATACATCATGAAAGCATCAAGTAATTTCAAAATAAATTAGGAGGATTTCGATTACCTCATCATTGAAAGCGGTCAAGGCGTAGTTTGCCACCATGCCTTCCTTGATTTTCTCCTCGTCTTCAGAGGAGCTCGATTCATCCCACTTTGTGTTCTTCTTCTTTGGCCTCTTCCTTCGTTCAAGTTCATTATTTATTTTAGATTTTTATTTAATAAACTTATTAAGATTTAGTGTTCGAAGTTCAAGTTCATCATTGTCCTCATCACTTGAGTCATCGCTCAAGTGGTATTCATTTGTCCGGAGTTCCAAATCCTTCCTATTCTTTGGAAGGTTGTTTTGTTCATCATGTGCATTGTACACCATTTCATATGTCATCAACGAACCAATTAGTTCTTCAAATAGAAAAATATGTAAATCTTTTGTTTCTTGTATTACGGTTATTTTAGGATCCCACATTTTTGGAAGGGATCTTAAGATCTTGCTTACGAGATCAAAATTCGAAAAATATTTACCAAGAACTCTTAGATTATTGACGACATCCGTGAAACGGGTGTACATGTCGCTTATAGTCTCGCTTGGTTGCATTCGAAAAAGCTCAAAATCTTGCAATAAAATGTTAACTTTCGAGTCTTTGACTCTACTAGTTCCCTCGTGCGTGATTTCAAGTGTTCGCCAAATATCAAAAGCCATTTCGCACGTAGAAATCCGATTGAACTCATTTTTGTCCAAAGCGCAAAATAAGGCATTCATAGCCTTTGCGTTTAAAGAAAAATACTTCTTCTCCAAATCTGACCATTCGTTCATCGGTTTAGAGGGAAGTTGAAAATTGTTTTCAATAATATTCCATAAATCCAAATTCATAGAAATCAAGAAAACTCTCATTCGAGTTTTCCAATACGTGTAGTCCAATCCATTAAACAATGGTGGACGAACAACCGAAAAGCCCTCTTGAAAGCCATGAAGAGCCATTTCTCTCGGGTGTAAATCCGAAATGAGAAATATGGGGCTCTGATACCAATTGTTAGGATCAAAAGCACTAAGAGGGGGGGGGGAGGTGAATTAGTGCAGCGGATAAAAACGTCAACTTCGTCAAATCTCTCGTACGATAAAAACCATTTCCGACGTAAAACCAATTTCGGAAACTTAGCTTGAAAGCATACGTAAATGTATTGAAGGCAGTAAGCTATTGAAGGGGTTTGCAGTAAGGTAATAGCAGGAAACAAAATGCAAACCAAAGAAGATGGGAGTTTATAGTGGTTCGGTCAATTGTGACCTACATCTACTCCTCCGATTCCTCTTCTGTCGAGGCCACCGACATCCACTAACGATCTTCCTTTACTAGGTGAAGATCAACCTCCTTCTTACACCCCTCTTCTCTTTTTACCGGGTTTAGGAGACAACCCTTATAAGCACTCACTCTCCTCTCTAAAACAGAATTCTAACACTTAAGCTAGAGGAGGGATTTCTCAACTGATTTATACAGTGTTTCTTTCCTTTTTTGCTCTCTGTGCTTGTGTAAATTAACTAGGGATGAGAGGGGTATTTATAGGTCCCAAACCAGTTTGAATTTGGAACTCAAAACTATCATCTCCCAGAATTTCGGGGTCTGGCGGTTGCACCGCCTGACAGAGCTCGGAGACTGAGCCTCTCGGCGGTGCCATCGCTTGTCAGGGGCAGTTGCACTGCTTGGCAGAGCTCAGAGACTGAGCCTCTAGGTGGTACCATCGCCTGACAGGGGTGGTTGCACTGCTTGGCAAAGCTTGGAGATCGAGCTCAGGCGGTTCCACCGCTTGTCAGGGGCGGTTGCACGGCCCAGTCTCGCTCGGAGACTAAGCCCAAGCGGTGCCCCCGCCTGACTGGAGCAGTTGCACCGCCCAGTCTCGCTCGGTCTCCGAGCTCTGATACCAAAGTATGATGTTATGCATAAGTTTATGCATAAGTTCATGATGACGTGTTGCAAGTATTCATGATGAATATTGCAATGACTTGAATTCAGTTTGAATTCAAGGTTCTATCAATATGGCATATTGATAGGGTGAGTTTGTTTAAACTCTGAGAGTTAAGGCTAACTCCGTCATCAAGTGGTTATCATCATAAAAAAGAGGGAGATTGTTGAATCTCATATTTTGATGATGAAACCACTTGATATGTGTTTATGTTTTAATCTGCGTTTTGAGTGACGCAGGATGCTTCGATCAGGATAAGACAATTAATCCTAAGCAATTAACCAAGTTGTTCGGCATGTCATTGGTCCCTCGACGCTTTATCCGATTCTTCGGCTCATCGTCCTCTCCTGCGGCCTATTGCGCAATCGGCCAGTTGACTCCACAACTCCGATATCCTTAGTGCAATACCTGCTCTTCTTGGCCCAATGCCCGAGTCCACGACCTGAAGCCTTCTGTCGATACGTCAACCGATCCACCGGCCCGACGTCCAATTTCTGACATGTTCCTCCGGCACAACATGATTTTTCCTGCTTTAATTGTCTCATCCTGATCGAAGCATCATGCGTCACTCAAAACACAGATTAAAACATAAACATATATCAAGTGGTTTCATCATCAAAATACGAGATTCAACAATATCACCCAGTGGCAGGTTGCCAGGCGGTGGTACCGCTAGACTATGCGATGGTACCGCCTAGTGTAGTGTTAGTGTCAAGCTAACACTAGCGGTGGTACCACCCGGACCTAGGAAACCCGGGATGAGATATTTTTAGGCTCCAAGTTTGAATCAACTTGAAGCCTATAAATACCCCTCTCATCCCTTCTTAAAAGAAACAAGCACAGAGAGTTTAAAAGTGAAGAAATGTTGTTGCAATCACTTGAGAAATCCTCTACTCTAGTCTAAGTCTAGAATTCTGTTTAGGAGGAGTGTGTATGCTTGTAAAGGTTGTCTCCTAAACTTGTGAAAAAGAGAAGAGGGGTGTAAAAGGTAGTTGGTCTTCGCCTATTAAAGGCAGACCGATAGTGGATGTCAGTGGCCTCGACGAAAGAGGAATTGGCGAAGTGGATGTAGGTCATGACGACCGAACCACTCTAAAATCTGGTTTGCATTTCGTCTTGAGAAATTTACTTTACTGCAAACTAGTTTACTTGCTTACTGCTTTCAATATATTTACGAACATGCTTTCAAGTTAAACATTTCCGAGTTTGACTTTTATCGTATGAAAGAATTTTCAGAACCGACGTATTTTACCACTGCACTAATTCACCCCCCCTCTTAGTGCCGACTCTTTTCCTAACAACTGGAATAAGAGTGCTTTGATTATGTCTTAGTTATTATAGTTAGATAATAGATTGAGTTAGAATTGGGAGGTAATCTCACTAACTTGATTAGGGGCCAACTAGACCCTTAATAGGGCTAAATTGGGCCGGATTGAACAGCCCATTTAGCCCCTGAAAACATGGCTAGCGGTGGCAGAGCCTGAGAGACTTGTTCTCCTAGGTGATCTAGGCGGTGGTACCATTGGTAGTTAATGCTGCCAGTAGTGGTACCGCCCCTATCAGGCGGTACCACCTAGCTTATCAAAACTAAACCAAATTGTTTCCTTATTTGCATTAATTGTTCTTGCATCTCATTTATTCTTCATAAATGTAGTCTCCACTTCTAGAAGATCCTCAATGAACAAAGGGAATAGGAGAATAGATGAAAACTATGATTCCCTACTTTTTTATTCTTCTCAACATACCCTTAAATTTCCTACCATAGAGTCTAAAAATGTTCATAAGGGTAAATATGTAGACTTAGAGGAATTGAGTGAATTAGAACATATTTAATGGTTTGCTAACCTAGATATCCTCCAAATCCTTCAAATATGTGAACCTATTTATCCTAGACTTGTTAGGCTATTTTATAACAATTTATATGTGGATGAAAATGATAGAATGTCTACTTATCTCTTAAGGCATCACATACCCATTACGGATAACGTAATTTACAATCTCATAGGAATTGCTGAGAAAAGTAGAGGTTGTTACTTTAGAGGACAATGGGATGAAGATTCAATTGGGACCACTTATTCTGATGCCTTAGGAACAATATTTGATAATCCAAACTTGTCTATCCTTCCAAAAAGCTGTGAATATCTACTACCCTTCAACACCAAATTGCTTCATCATATCTTGATAAGCATTATAATTCCAAAGAAATATCATCATCATGAAGTTAACCAAATGGAAATAGGAACGATGTATTGGATTATGAAATGTCATCAAAATTGTTTTGGCTACCTAATACAACAAAACATAATTGAACTATCGAAAAAGGATATGATGCTTCCATATGGTGGCTTGATCACAATACTAATTCATATTTAGTGTCATAAAAACCTACTAAGAAGATTAAGATGTACATTCAGAAATGGGATATGTACTAGATTACTTAGAAGGACTGACCCCCTCCCACCTGATCTAGAACTTGAAACACCAATATTTAGGGACAATCAATCTCCTCCTACTGGTCCCTTTGAGGCAACACCTCCAGTAGAGCAAGCACCCTCTTCATCTACCGACGACATACAAACTTGAATAGATAGGTTTGAACAACGTTAAGATCAAATTATAACTGAGATATAGCATATTCATCGACAACTTAATATTTTGTTTAGACATTTTGACTTACCTCCACCTAAATAGCTAATGTATGTGTTTTTGCTAGTGACAAAGGGGGGGAAGTTGATGGAATCTCTTTGAATGTTGTAATGTTCACTTTGATATTGTGCTCACTTTGATGTTGTGAACTTTGATATTGTGCTCACTATGATGTTGTGAACTTAAATATTAAGAACTTTTGATGTTATGAAATTTTAATGTTACCATACAATGATGCAATATTGGATTCTTAATATTGTAAACTTTTGAATGTTACCATGCAATATAATGAAGATGTTTTATGCATTGAAAGGCTACTTTATCATGCATGAAGTCGTTCACTTAATATCTTAATGCATCATGGCATGATTACTTGTAAACATTTTATCATGCATGATTTCATATCATCTTTTCAAAATTTATAAATGGATACGTGATATCATATTTTGATTTGGTGAATCATGATAAGTATCATATGTGCATAATGATAAGTCAAAATAAATATAACTTATCAGTTTGATGCTTGAATTCAAAGACCTTGAATTCAAGAGTATCTTTTCTCTCAAGTATGGTATATAGATAGGGGGAGTTAAGATTAACTCTATCACCAATTGGTTGTCATCATTAAAAAGGGAGAGATTGTTGAATCTCGGATTTTGATGATGTAATCAATTGGTAAATTGTTTGACCTAATCTATGTGTTGAGATAAGTGTGCAGGATTAACTACGATAGCAGTAAGGCATAAAATAGATGATGGGCCGAAGTCAAAGATTTGGACGATGCACCAGAAGTGTGTCCGGAAGTTCACCGGAAGTACGTCAGAAGATAGCTGAGAGCTTATCAGAAGATCGCTGAGAGTTCGTCAGAAGGTCGACGAGAGTTCATTAGGAGTTCGCTGGAAGCTCGCTGGAAGACTCGCCGAGAAGTTCGTTGGAAGTTTGCCGAAAGAAAAATCAACATACCAGACTAATTGCTTGCCTTAATCGTAGTTAGAACATTAGTTGAGTTAGGATTGAGATGTAATCTCACTAACTCAGTAAGGGGCCAACTGGGCCCTTAACAGAGCTGAATTAGGCTTGAATGAAACAACCCATTCAGCACCTGAAACTATGGCTAGCGGTGGCACCGCCTAGAACTCGATCTCCCAAGTGTTCTGGGCGGTGGTACTGCCCATATTAGGTGGTGGTACCATGAGTAGTTAATGCTGCCAGCGATGCTACTACCCTTCTCAAGCAGTGGTACTGCCCTTGTCAAGCGGTGGTACCACCCCTATTAGGTAGTGGAACTGCCAGAGCTCAATCTTTGAGCTCTATTAGGCGATCGTACCACACAAACTGGGTGGTGGTACCGCCTAGTGTCAGTGTCAAGTGGTAGTACCACCCAGTAATGGCGGTGGTACCACTAGTATCCCAAAATTTGAGGATATGACACTTTTTGTCTCTAATTCTGAAGCCATTGGGGCCTATAAATACCCTATCCTTTCCTTCATGAAAGGGCACGAAAGTGTTAATATAATCTTGAATTCTTGGGGTGTTAGTGTGCTGTAAAAGTGAGAAGAGTCCTCCCCTCCCTCTCTTAGCTTTGTAACCATCCAAGAAAGAGGAGTGAGGCTTGTAAGGGTTATCTCCTAAACCCGACAAAAGGAGAAAGAGCTGTAAAAGGTGGTTGGTCTTCGTCTATTGAAGAAAGACCATTAGTAGATGCCAATGACCTCGACAGAGGAGGAATCAGAAGTGGATGTAGGTCACAACGACTGAACCACTCTAAATTATGGTTTACATTTCTATTTGAGCAATTTACATTATGGCAATCTGCATTAACTTTCTCTTTACACGCTTACGAACCCCTTCAAGTTTAATATCTTTCCGAAACGGATTTAATCAAAACGAATATTTTCTGAAATCAACGATTTTTCCACCACACTAATTCACCCCCCTCCCTCTTAGTGCTGCTCTTGATCCTAACTATGGGAAGACAATATATTGATTAGGCAATATGTCGAAGGAGAGGATGATGTTAGGATTGGGGTCAGCACTAAGAGGGGGGGTGAATTAGTGCAGCAGTAAAATATCATCAGTTTAAAAACTTTCGTACGGTAAAAACTGATTTCGACATAAACCGATTTCAAAGCTTAATAACTTGGAAGCATATGAAAGTGTAGTGACTAAGTAAAGTAGTTTGCAGTATGTAAATGGTAAGAATAAAATGTAAACCAGAGAACACAACAGTTTTAAAGTGGTTCGGTCAATGTGACCTACATCCACTTTTGGTAAACTCCTCCGATGAGATCATTGGCATCCACTAGAGGCCTTCCTTCAATAGGTGAAGGCTAATCACCTTATAGACCCCTCTTCTCCTTTTACTGAGTTTAGGAGACAACCCTTACAAGCACTCACTTACTCCTCCTTCAAACTAGTCTAACACTTAGAAGAGGGAGAGGAGATCATACAAGATTTTAGCAGCGTTTCTTTCTTTCTCAAATCTCTATGCTTGTGTGCTTTAACCAGGGATGAGAGGGGTATTTATAAGCTTCAAGTTGATTCAAACTTGGAGCCTAAAACTTTCCCATCCTGGATTCCCCGGGCATGGGCGGTACTACCGCCTGCGCTGGGTGGTACCATCGCCTAGTGTCAGTCGACACTAACACTATCCTGTATGGTACCACCGCCTAGGGGGTAGTGCTAGGTGGTACCACCACCCAGACTAGCGGTACCATCGCTTGGCACCCTGCTAGGGGCAGTACAACCGCCTAGACTAGCGGTACCACCACTTGACATAGTCTCGAAGACTGTGCCACGACGGTAAGACTTCTTGGG
Organism: Musa acuminata AAA Group; assembly: GCF_036884655.1. NCBI lineage: Eukaryota > Viridiplantae > Streptophyta > Magnoliopsida > Zingiberales > Musaceae > Musa > Musa acuminata. The sequence goes on along the minus strand of NC_088334.1, from coordinate 32,754,759 downwards.
GCACTATTTGGACCTCTTATTGGGCCCAATACAGTTCTTACATGAGCCTAGCTGGACCTTAATTGGGTTGGCCCAAATCCAAGCCCAATTACATGTTAACTACGAAATCCTAAGACATTTGCTAAGTTAAACAAGTCCCTATGTCTATTCTTCCGGCGATCTTTCGGTGAACTTCCGATGATCTCTTGGCAATGTTCTAGTGGATTCTCGGCAAGCTCTTGGACTTCATGATGATCTTCTTGGTGAGTTTCGATGAGATTCTATTGCAAACTTTGAGACTTCTTGGCTAGTTCCTCCAGAACTTCCGACGAACGTCCGGACTTTCGACGAACTCTCGAACTCCCAACATAATCGCGTTCTTGACTCCGAGACTTCATTTTGCTTCATGCCTTGCTATCATAGTTAATCCTGCATATGTAAAAACACACTTCGATCTAGACAATTAATACTAAGCATTAATCAAGTTGTCCGGCATGTCATTGGTCCCTCGACGCTTCGTCTGATTCTTCGGCGCATCATCCTCTCTTGCGGCCTATTGCCCAATCGGCCAATTGACTCCGCAACTCCGATATCCTTTATGCAATATTCGCTCTTCTTGGCCTGATGCCTGAATCCACGACCCGAAGTCTTCTGTTGATACGTCGACCGATCCACTAGCTCGACGTCCAAACTTATGACATGTTCCTTCAGCCCAACATGATTTTTCTTGCTTTAATTGTCTCATCTTGATTGAAGCATCCTGCATCACTCAAAATGCAGATTAAAACATAAACACTTATCGATTGGTTTCATCATCAAAATTCGAGATTCAACAATATTCCCCTTTTTTATGATGACAACCAATCGACGATGGAGTTAACCTTAACTCACGGAGTTTAAACAAACTCCTCCTATCAATATGTCATATTGATAGAAACTCTTGGATTTAAAAAGTCCAAGCAACATGTCATGATCATATCATGCATAATATCAATATACTTCTCCCCCTTTGTCATCAACAAAAAGGAGAAGTTCCACTTTCTAGGTGTTTGACATAACAGTTTCAAATCGTTACATAATAAATCTTCAAGTTCTACCATCATGCAATTTTGCTATCCTCATAGATATGCAAGGTAGTAAGATAGCAATTTCTACAACATACAAGCTATCAAAATTTCGAAAGCAAATGCAAGATAGCTTCTTGTTAAAGTGTGCAAGCTAGCGATTCTTGCTTCCTATTGCAATATGCAAGTTGCAAGTTTTGCTTCTTGAGATAGGCAAGATAGTAATTTTGCAATTTTTGTTTCTTAAGATAGGCAAGCTAGTGATGTTCAAGATAGCAAGCTCTTTCTTCTCTTTTGAGAAGTGTCATTTTTGCTTCCTTTGCAAAGTGCAAGCTAGCAAAATTTTGCTTCATTCTTGAATTGTGTAAGCTAGCATCTTTCTGTTTGAGATTTGTACATTAGCAACTCTTTCTCCCTCTTAGTCATTGTCAAAAAGAAGGGAAGAATACAATTTTATATCTCTTTTTCTCTTTACAATAATTTTCAAATCATGACAAAGAAAAATAGCATAGATGAAAATTCAAGTGATGAATGTCAAAACAATTATTTTATCATGAATATTTCATCATTGCATGCATCATTATCATAATACCAAATCATCATTTATAATTACATCAATATTCCAGTCATTATTTCAATCTACACATTATGAGAACAATAAATTTGCATTATAGACAATCTCATGTTTTATCGAGCTAGCATATATTTTGTTCTCTTTTGCAATGTGTAAGCTAACAATTTCCTTTTTCTTTTATAACAATGATTCAATCATATCATGTGATAAACAAATCATAATTACAAAGGAGTATTGAATAAAAAAAAATTAATTTATGCATAAAATGTTCCAAGCATTAAGGTATATTTTCTAAAATGTTTAGAGCATCGTTAGTTCTCACTTAGTTTAACACCCAAGAGAAATGGCTCATTTCGGCTTTCAAAAGGGACTTTCTCTCATTCGTCCTCCCTTTTTCAATGGGACGAACTACACTTATTGAAAAACTCAAATGAGAGCTTTCTTACTTTTGTTGGATTTAAATTTATTGAATATTATCAAGAATGGTTTTCGAATGTCTTCTCTTCCAATGAACCATTGGAATGATTTGTAGAAGAAGACGTTTCTTTAAATGCTAGAACTATGAATGCTCTATTTTGTGCCTTAGACAAAAACAAGTTTAATCGGGTTTCTATATGCAAAACGACTTTTGACATTTGGCATATTCTTGAAACCACTCACGAAGGCACAAGTAGATTAAAAGATTTGAAAATCAACTTTTTAATGCATGATTTTGAACTTTTTCATATGAAACCAAGCGAAACCGTTGTTGATATTTTAACCCGTTTTACGGATGTCGTCAATGGTTTAAAAGCTCTTGGTAAAACTTTTTCGAATTTTGAACTTGTTAGTAAAGTTTTACGCCCTGATACCAATTGTTAGGATTGGGGTCGGCACTAAGAGGGGGTGAATTAGTGCAACGATAAAATATCATCGGTTTAAAAACTTTCGTACGATAAAAACTGATTTCGAAGCTTAATAACTTGGAAGCGTATGAAAGTATAGTGACTAAGTAAAGTAGTTTGTAGTATGTAAATGGCAAGAATAAAATGTAAACTAGAGAACACAATAGTTTTAGAGTGGTTCGGTCAACGTGACCTACATCCACTTTCGGCAAATTCCTCCGATGAGATCACCGACGTCCACTAGAGGCCTTCCTTCAATAGGTGAAGGCCAATCACCTTATACACTCCTCTTCTCCTTTTACTGAGTTTAGGAGACAACCCTTATAAGCACTCACTTACTCCTCTTTCAAACTAGTCTAACACTTAGAAGAGGGAGAGGAGATCATACAAGATTTTAGCAGCGTTTCTTTCTTTCTAAACTCTCTATGCTTGTGTGCTTTTACCAGGGATGAGAGGGGTATTTATAAGCTTTAAGTTGATTCAAACTTGGAGTTTAAAACTTTCCCATCTTGGATTCCCCGTGCACGGGCGGTACTACCGCCTGCGTTGGGCGGTACCATTGCCTAGTGTCAGTCGACACTGACACTATCTTGTATGGTACCACCGCCTAGGTCTGGCGGTACCACTGCCTAGGGGGTAGTGCTCGGTGGTACCACAGCCCAAACTAGCGGTACCACTACCTGGCACCCTGCCAGGGGCAGTACAACCGCCCAGACTAGCGGTACCACTGTCTGACATAGTTTCGAAGATTATGCCACGACGGTGAGACTTCTTGGGGCACTGTTTGGGCCTCTTATTGGGCCCAATATAGTTCTTACATGGGCCTAGCTAGCCCCTAATTGGGTTGGCCCAAATCCAAGCCCAATTACGTGCTAACTACGAAATCCTAAGACATTTGCTAAGTTAAACAAGTCCCTAAGTCTATTCTTCCGGCGAGCTTCCGGCGAACTTCCGACGATCTCTTAGCAATGTTCCGACGGACTCCCGGCAAGCTCTTGGACTTCACGACAATCTTCTTGGTGAGTTCTAAAAAGCTTCTCTGGTAAGCTCCGAGACTTCTCGGCTGGTTCCTCCAGAACTTCCGATGAACGTCCAGACTTTTGATGAACTCTTGAACTCCCAACGTAATCGCATCCTTGACTCCAGGACTTCATTTTGCTTCATGCCTTACTATCGTAGTTAATCCTGCACATGTAAAAATACACTTTGATCTAGATAATTAATACTAAGCATTAATCAAGTTGACCGGCATGTCATTAGTCCCTGACGCTTCGTCCGATTCTTCGGCATATCGTCCTCTCTTGTAGCCTATTGCCCAATTGGCTAGTTGACTCCGTAACTTCGATATCCTTAGCGCAATATCCACTCTTCTTGGTCCGATGCCCGAATCGATGGCCTGAAGCCTTCTGTCGATACCTCGACCGATCCATTGGCTTGACGTCCAATCTTTTGACATGTTCCTTCGGCCCAACATTATTTTTCCTACTTTAATTGTCTCATCTTGATCAAAGCATCCAGCATCACTCAAAATGCAGATTAATGCATAAACACTTATCGATTGGTTTCATCATCAAAATTCGAGATTCAACAGATGATGCGCCGAAGGGTCGGACGAAGTGCTAGATGAACCAATGATATGTCAGACACCATGTGATTAATGCTTTGTAATAATCGTCTAGATTGAAGTACTTTTAGTTCTAATTAGGTTGGTTTAGAATGTAATTAGACCAACTCAATTATGGGCCAAATGGGCTTGAATTGGGGCTATTTTGGGCCAAGTGAAAGGCCCATTTAGTGAACCAAAAGTTAGGTCAAGTGATGGCACCGCCGGTCTAGGCGGTGGTACCACCAACAGCTCAGTCTCCAAGACACAGTCTCCGAGACTGTGTCAGGTGGTGGTACCACCAGACTAGGTGATTATACCACACAATGTCAATGTGTCAAGTGGTAGTATATCCAAATTGGACGGTGGTATCGCATAGTGGCAGAACTAACAAACGGTAGTACCACCAGTACCTTGAAATCCCAACAATTCAAATTTTTGGCTCTAAATTTGAATTCATTTGGGGCCTATAAAAATCTCACTCATCTTTGCTTGGTTAACACATAAACTGATAACAAAAATGATGAAAAATGCTATTGTAATCTTGTGAGAATTCCCCTCCTCTAGCTCTAAGTATTGATTTCAATTTAAGAGAGAGATGAGTGGGTTATAAAGGTTATCTCCTAGACCTATGAAAAGGATAAAAGAGTTGTAATAGGGTAGTTGGTCTTCACCCATTGAAAAAAGACCGTTAGTGGATGCCAGTGGCCTCAACGGAGGAGGAATCAGGAGTGGACGTAGGTCACGACGACCGAACCACTATAAAACTCAGTTTGCATTTATGTTTTCCTTTTCATTGTCATTGATGATTGCTTTAATTGCTTATTGCACTTATTCTATGTCAAGCACACATTCAATATTTTTGACACAGTTTTTTTATTGAATGAAAGTTTTTGAATTGTTAAGGTTTTTATCGAAGCACTAATTCACACCCCCCCCCTCTTAGTGCTGATTTTGATGCTAACAATAAGTTCTAGAGGTACTTTTTATATTTATTTTACATCCTATAAAGTCAACATCAGTATAAGCAATCAAATTAAAGTTTTTATATTTAGGATACCATAATCCTAGATATGATATTCTTTTTAAGTACCTAAATTTTTTTTTACTGCTTTAAAGTAAGATTGTTTAGGATTAAATTAAAATCTTATACAAAGCCTAACACTAAATATTATATTAGATCCAGTTGTAGTGAGGTATAGTAAACTTTCTCTATATATTTTTTTATCAAAGTATTTTCTTTCATTATCTATATTAGAAATGCTCATTGGTATGTTGATAGCCTTAACATTATCTATGTAGATAATTTTAATAGATCAAGAGTATGCTTGGTTTGACAAATAAAATTCTTATTTTTTAGTTGCTTAATTTATAATTTTAGGAAAAATATCAATTCACCTATTAAATTCATTTCAAATTCTTGGCTCATACTCTTAGTGAGTGATTCATAAAAAGATTCATTAGTAGAATAAAAAATAATATCATCAATATAAATTTAAATAATAAAAAAATTATTATTAAAATATTTAATAAATAATATGGCATCAACCTTATCTTTTGAAAAATTATTTTAAATAAGAAGGGAGCTAAGTCTCTCGTACCAAGCCCTAGGGGCTTAATTCAACCTATTAAGAGCTTTAGATAATTTATAAATATGGTTTAGAAAATAATTATTTTTAAATCCGGGTGTTTTCTTAATATAAACTTTTTTAAAAATAAAATCATTAAGAAAATTACTTTTGGCATCTATTTGAAATAATATAAAATTTTTTAAAATATGCATAGGCAAAGAGTATCCTTATGGTTTAAAGTTTAGCCATAGAGGTGAAAGTTTTTTCATAGCCTATACTTTCTTCTTGGTTGAAACTTTTGACCACTAATCTAGCCTTGTTTCGAATCATGATATCTTGTTTGTCTTGCTTATTCCTAAAAACCCATATAGTGCCAATTATAAGATGATTACTAGATCTAGGGACAAGCATCCAAACTTTATTTTTTTAAATTAATTTAGTTTTTCATGCATTGTTGAGACTCATGAATTATCTTAAAGAGTATCATCAATGTATTTAGGCTCAATTTGAGATAAAAGTATTTGCATAAACAATTTTTTATGAATAACAAATTTGAACACCTTTTGATATATCTTAAATAATTAGCTCCTTAGGATATACATTTATATACTTTCATTTCTTGGGTTAGGTTTCTTTGGAAGTCGATGTATCTAAGTTTATTTGTGGAGAAGAATTGTCATTCAAATTCAATTTATCAAATTTAAAGTCATCATCAAAATTATTTTTCTTAGTTATGAGAGATTTATCAAAAATAATATGAATAAATTCTTTAATGACTAAGGATCTCTTATTGAAAACTTGATAAGCTTTAGAGATAGATAAATATCCAAGAAAAATGCTTTCATTGAATTTTGCATTAAATTTTTCTAAAACATCCTTGTCATTTTTCTAAAATAACCAAAAATTTTAAAATACAATATGTTGAGTCTTTTAACGTTCTATAATTTATAAGGTGTTTTAGATATATAAGGCCTTATAAGAGCCTTATTCATGACTTAACATGTTATGTTAATAGTGTTGAATCTCGGATTTTGATGATGAAATTAATTATTAATTATTTGATCTAATCTATATATTGAGAAAAGTGTGTAGGATTAACTACGATAGCAGTAAGACATAAAGCTGGTGTTGTGCTAGAGTCAAGATCGAGATCTCGTTGGAAGTTCAAGAGTTCGTCAAAAGTTCTGTCGGAACCAATTGAGAAGTCCAGGAGCTTGCCAAAGAAGCTAATCATAACTCGCCAAGAAGATCATCGTAAAGTCCGAGAGCTTGTTGGGAGTCCGTCGGAACATTACCGAGAGTTCGTCGGAAGATCGCCGAAAGAACAATTGATGTATCGGAACAAGAGTGCCTTGATTATATTTTTGTTATTGTAGTTAGATAGTAGATTAAGTTAGAATTGGAAGGTAATCCCACTTACTTGATTAGGGGGCAATTGGGCCCTTAATAGGGCTGAATTGGGCCTGATTGAACAGCCCATTTAGCCCCTAAAAACATGGCTAGTGGTGGCATCGCTTGGGAAACCCACTCTCCCAGGTTGTTTGGGCAGTGATACCGTTGGCAATTAATGTTGCCAGCGATGATACCACCCCTGTCAGGCGGTGGTACCACCAGAGCTCGATCTCTGAGCTCTGTTAGGCGGTCGTACCACCCAAACTAGGCGTGGTACCGCCCAGTGTCAGACTACAAGCGGTAGTACCGCCCAGTAATAGCGGTGGTACTGCCAGTACCCCGAAAATCCAGGATGAGACACTTTTTGGCTCCATTTTTGAAGTCATTGGGGCCTATAAATACTCCACCCTTTTCTGCATAAAATGGTAACAAAGTGCTATTATATATGTGAAAAATTCTAAATATTTGGGGTGTCAAAAGTGTTATAAAAGTGAGAAGAGTTCTTCTCCTCCCTCTCTTAGCCTTGTAACTATCCAAGAAAGAGGAGTGAGACTTGTAAGGGTTATCTCCTAAACCCGACAAAAGGAGAAAGAGCTGTAAAAGGTGGTTGGTCTTCACCTATTGAAGTAAGGCCTTTAGTGGACGCTAGTGTCCTTGACAGAGGAGGAATCCGAAGTGGATGTAGGTCTCATTGACCGAACCAATCTAAATTTTGGTTTGCTTTTCCTTTTGTGCAATTTACTTTACTACAAATCTCCTTGAGCTTCTCCTTACATTCTTATGAAAGTTTTTAAAGTTCAACATCTTTCCGAAACGATTTAAATTGAGATGAACTTTATACGAAATCAAAGAATTTTTTGCTGCACTAATTCAACCCCCCCCCCCCCCCCCCCCCCCCTCTTAGTGCCGCTTTTGATCCTAACAATTGGTATCAGAGCAAGGTTCACTCGAGATGAACTTTAAACAAATCTCCTTGAGCTTCTCCTTACATTCTTATAAAAGTTTTTAAAGTTCAACATCTTTCTGAAACGATTTAAATCGAGATGAACTTTATACGAAATCGAAGAATTTTCTACTGCACTAATTCACCCCCCCCCCCCCCCTCCCCTCCCCCCTCTTAGTGCCACTCTTGATCCTAACAATTGGTATCAGAGCAAGGTTCACTCTCATTTGGTTTGAAACCCAAGGGAGATAGTATTTGCCGATAACCAAGAGGGTCATTCAATCTCACGTCCGCCCATGGTCAATGGGATGGATTATATGTTAGTTTGGCAAGTCCCACATAGTCCCACATCGAAAAAATCAAGCTTGTTATCTCATATTGCAACTATAAATAAGGGCCTAGGTTTTGAAGCTAAGTGCACTACAAGAAAAACCTAATTGTTTGCTTAGGGCTTTTCTTATTTAGTAGTTTCAGGTGTTTTATGGCCTACGAACATTTTCTTAAGGCATTTGTAATTATCCCTTTTATAGTAGAGTTTTGCTCCTCTGTCGACGTAGGTTAATTGACCGAATCACGTAAATCTGGTATCCTTTTCTCTTTTATTTTTCTACTTTATTATCTTTACTAGGTTGCCAAATTACCCTTTGGTAAATTTTCTAGGACTAGCTCTAACAAACTGGTATTAGAGCTTGGTTTCGGGGTCTTTTGGCAATGATGACAATAACAAAGATCGTTGTCGAGAAATTCAACAGAAATGTCAACTTTGGCATGTGGCAGCTTAAGATGGAGGCCAGGTTCAAGATGGAGTTGATTTGGCACTATAGGGAGCTAAAAACATTCCAAATGATACATCAAAGGAAGATCTTGCGGGTATGGATAAGAAGGCCCGATCAAGCATTATTCTAAACGTCTCTGACGAGGTTTTATGGGAGGTAGCTATAGAAACTACGGCTAAGAACATGTGGGACAAGCTTAAAGCCTTGTATATGAAGAGGATAGTGGAGAATTGTCTCTATTTAAAGCAGAGTTTATACATCTATACTCTCACATCTTAATAAATTTGATTCCTTAGTTATGGATTTGGAGAATATAGATGCGAAAATTGATGATGAGGATAAGGCCCTATTACTTTTGTTTTCTCTTCCCCAATCCTTTAAGTATTTCCGTGATAATATGATTTATGAAAATGAAACAATTTCATATTAGGAAATTATATCTGCACTAAAATCGAAGGAGTAGATAGAGAAGGATATCACTGGGGAAAGTAGAGGGAATTAGGCTAAGGGTCTGATTGTCAAGGGTAGAATGGATAAAAGGAAATTTGACAATAGTAGATCTAAATATAGATCTAAATCCAGACATAGAAATTTGGAGTGCAGATATTATCATAAAATGGGGCACATTAAGGTTGATTACTTTAAATTAAAAAATAAATTAAAACAAAAGGAAAAAATTATTGAGAAAACTACTGAGTCCACTAAAGCTAGTGTAGCAGCTGATGAGAATGTTGGAAATATTTTCTTTGCTACGGATGAAAGGACGAGGTCTAAAAATAAATGGATTTTAGATTTGAGTTGTTCTTATCACATGTGTCCCAATAGAGATTTGTTTTCTACATATAAATCTTGTAATGGTGGAATTGTTTTGATGGACAATAATGCCGCGTGTGATGTTGTTGGTAGAGGCACAAACCGAATTAAAATGAATGATGGTATTGTGAGGATGCTCACTAATGTTAGACATGTTTCTGATTTAAAAAAGAATATCATCTCTTTAGGCACTCTAGAGGCTCTTGGGTATAAATACGTAGCTGAAGGTGGAGTTATGAAAGTTTCTAGAAATGCCCTTATTGTTATGAAAGCTTGTAGGTCTGGTAGCTTGTATATTTTGTAGGGAACTACTGTCATAGGCTCAGTTGCAGTCTCGTCATCATCATTATTTGATTCTAACATCACCAAATTATGGCATATGCATTTGGGTCATATAAGCAAAAAATGTTTAAGCATATTGAGCAAAAGGAGTCTTCTTTGTGGACAGAGTACTGGGCCACTGGATTTCTATGAACACTGCATTTTTGGAAAGTAGAAAAGAGTCAACTTCAATTCTCTGGCAATTCACAAAACGAAAGGTACTCTTAACTATATTCATTCAGACCTTTAAGGTCTAGCTCGTGTTCAGTCTAAGGGTGGTGCTAGGTATATATTGACTTTCATTGACGATTATTCTAGAAAAGTTTGGGTTTATTTTCTAAAGCATAAAAATGATATTTTTCTAACCTTTAAACAATGGAAGGCTTTGATTGAGAAGCAAACAGGTAAATAGATTAAGCAGCTTCGAACAGATAATGGCATGAAATTTTGTGAAGGTGACTTCGATGAATTCTACAAAAAATGAAGGAATTGTTTGGCATCGTACTGTTAAGATGACGCCTTAGCAAAATGGTGTGGTCGAATGTATGAACAGAATACTCTTAGAGAGAGCAAGGTGTATGATCTCAAATGTAGGGTTGACAAAGGACTTTTGGGCAGAGGCGATTAATATGGCCTATTACGTTATCAACCGCACTCCTTCTGCAGCACTTAATTTTAGAACTCCGAAGGAAGTTTGATTAGGTACTCCTACTGATTACTCTGATTTAAAAATTTTTGGACGTCCAGCATACATGTATGTAAATGAAGGAAAATTAGAGCCTTGAGCTAAGAAGTGTATTTTCCTTGGGTATGCTTCTGGGGTGAAAGGATACAAATTATGGTGTTCTGATCCCAAATCCCCAAAATTTGTAATCAGTAGAGATGTTACTTTTGATGAATTGTCTATGTTATATTCCAAAGAGGAATCTACTAGTTGTACAAATGATAGTGCGTAGAAGTAGGTGGAGCTTGAGATTGGTAGTTCTGATTCTTTTCAATCGAACTCTTCTACTCAAAGAATGCAAGTAGATGGTCTCGAGTCTACCGACGAAGACGATCCAAAGGAAGAGCAATATTCCATAGCCAAGGATAGACCACAGAGATATATTCGACCATTACAAAGATATGCAAATTTGATTGCATATGCTTTGTTTGTTGCAGAAGAAACAAGTGAAGTTGGGGAGCCTACTACCTACTTAGATGCAGTTTCTTGTGATAATTACACTAAGTGGTTGATTGCGATGAATGAAGAAATTTAATCTCTTCATTAAAATAGAACTTAGGATCTTGTGAAGCCGCTTTCGGGTAAGAAAATTATTAGATGCAAATGGGTCTTCAAAAAGAAGGAAGGTATTCTAGGGGTTGAAGATGCAAGGTACAAATCATGATTAGTTGCAAAGGGCTATAGTCAGGTACATGGTGTTGATTTTAATGATATATTTTCACCTGTTATTAAACATAGCTCTATTCGTGTTTTGCTTGCTTTAGTTGCTATGTATGATTTGGAATTAGAGTAACTTGATGTCAAGATAGCTTTCTTACATGGTGAACTTGAAGAACAAATTTACATAGAGCAACCTCATGGATTTGAAGTTGATGGTAAAGAAGACCTTGTTTGCTTGTTAAAGAAATCCTTGTACGGATTGAAGCAGTCTCCAAGACAGTAGTATAAGAGGTTTGATTCTTTTATGTTGAGTCATGGTTATATAAGGAGCATGTATGATAGCTGTATCTACTTCCAGAAGTTAACTGATGGCTCTTTTGTGTATTTATTGCTTTATATTGATGACATGCTTATTGCAACTAAGAATTTATCAAAAATTCACACTTTGAAAATGTAGCTGAATGGTGAATTTAAAATGAAAGATTTTGGAGCAGCTAAGAAAATTCTTGGCATGAAGATCAAAAGAGAACGAGGAGTTGGAAAATTATTTCTGACCTAGAAAAATTACCTCGAGAAAGTCTTGGAGAGGTTTGGCTTGAAAAATGCTAAGCCAATGAGTACTCCTCTTGCTAGCCATTTTCGGCTATCTGCTGCTCAGTCACCACAGTTAGTTAAAGAGGAAGAATATATGGTGCAAGTTCCATATTCCAGTGCCTTCGATAGTATTATGTATGCAATGGTTTGTACTCGTCCAGATATTTCACAAGCAGTCAGTGTGGTTATTAGATATATGTCTCGCCCAAGTAAAACACATTGGTAGGCTGTGAAGTAGATTATCAGATACTTGCAAGGGACTTTAGATACTTATTTGGAGTTTGGGAAAAATCATGACACTTTGGTTGGTTTTGTCGACTCTAATTATGCTATAGATCTTGATAAACGAAGATCTTTGACAGGCTATGTTTTTTGCGTTAGCGGTTGTACAGTTAGTTAGAAAGCTTCCTTGCAACCTGTCATGGCTTTATCTACTACATAGGCAGAATATATGGTAGTGACAGAGGCAATCAAAAGAAGTTTTATGGTTAAGAGGTTTATTCGACGAATTATGTCTACATCAAGGTGTTACTATAATTTACTGTGATAGTTAAAGTGTTATTCATTTGACTAAAGACCAGATGTATCATGAGAGGATAAAACACATCGATGTGAAGTTTCATTTTATTCGGGATACCACTACTGAGGGAAAGGTCCTTGTTCAGAAAATTCATACGAAGGACAATCTAGCTTATATGCTTACAAAGCCTCTTCCAGTTTACAAGTTCAAGCAATGCTTGGACTTGGTTGGTGTTTATTGTTGGTGATTGCCCATTGGAACTTTTGTGAAGAAGGTGGAGCAAGTTTTGTTAATTATCAATGTTGGGACATGCCAAGGTGGAGATTTGTTAGTTTGGCACGTCCCACATAGTCCCACATCAGGAAAATCAAGCTTGTTATCTCCTATTGCAACTATGAATAAGGGCCTAGGCTTTGAAGCCAGATGTATCACAAGAAAAACCTAATTATTTGCTTTAGGCTTTTATTGTTTAGTAGTTTCAAGTGTTTTATGGCCTAGGAACATTTTCCTAAGGCATTTGTAATTGTCCCTTTTATAGTAGAATTTTGCTCCTCCTCCGTCCGTGGACGTAGGTCAATTGACCGAACCACGTAAATATGGTGTCCTTATCTCTTTTATTTTTTTGCTTTATTGTCTTTATTGAGTTGCCAAATTACCTTTTGGTAAATTTCCTAGGGCTAGTTCTAACATTATACATATTGGAAGACTAGAATGAGGATCTTCCTAGTTTCAATGGATTTCGAATTATGAAATATTGTAGAAAATGGGTTTCAAAAGTCTTCTCTTTCAATGAATGATTGGAATGAGTTGGAGAAGAAGACTTTCACTTTAGACGCCAAGGCTATGAATGCCTTATTTTATGCTTTAAATAAAAATGAATTTAATCGAGTATCTATTTGTGAAATGACGTTTGATATATGGCACACACTCAAAGTGACTCCTAAAGGCACTAATAGAGTGAATGAGTCAAAAATTAATTTTTTAGTGCACACTTATGAGTTGTTACAAATAAAACCGAGTGAGACCATTGGAGATATGTATACCCGATTTATGGATGTTGTCAATGGTCTAAAAGAACTTAATAAAGGTTTCTCAGATTTTGAACTTATTAATAAAATTTTAAGATCCCTTCCAAAGCCATTTAAGAGGCTAAAGATTTAAATAACTTTCATCTTAAAGAACTAATCAGGTCACTAATGACCTATGAGATGACTTATAATGCTCATGAAAAGCTTGAAAACAACCTTCCAAAGAACAGAAAGGATATGACACTAAGAACTCAAGAAGACCACTTAGAAAGAAAATTCAAGTGATGAGGACTTTGATCAAGACTTAGCACTCTTGACAAGAAAGTTCAAAAAATTTATAAAAAAAATAAATTTAAAAATGATACTAAAAAGAAAATTGAACCCAAGAAAGAACAAGTAATATTCTATGAATGCGAGAAGCTGGAACACTTCAAGAGTGAATGTCCCCGAGTAAAGAGGAAGCAACCAAAGAAGAAGAAGGCTCTTAAAGCAACATGGGATGACTCAAGTGCATCCGAAGAAGAGGAATGAACCAACACTGAGCAAGTTGCTCACTACGCACTAATGACTATTAGAGATGAGATAACAAGTTCATTAGACACAAATTTATCTTTCGATGAGCTTTTAAGTGCTTTTCATGAATTATTTGATAAATGTAGAACCTTGAGTTAAAAGTATAACTCTTTGAAAAAGGAACATGCTTCTCTTGTTAGCAATTTTGATAGACTAAAAATTGAACATGATGATAGTTTAGCTCCCTACACAAAATGCCATAAAATAGAAACACTTAAAAATGATAAATTGCTACTCAAAGAAACCTTAGAAAGGTTTGAGGTTGGTAGCAAGTCCTTAAACATGATCCTTGCTAACAAGGGTCATATTCATAGAAAAGGTAGAATCGGATTTGTGAGTAGCTCTCACCAAAATCCAACCAGCTTTGTCAAAGGCCCTACTTTACATGTTTTACTCCAAGACAAATGCAACTTTTGTTGCAAATTTAGGCATGTAACTTATCATTGTCCATTTAAGAAATGTAGTCCACACAAACTGATTTGGGTTCCTAAAGGAACCGTAAAGAACTCCATGCAAAATGATAAGTTAAGCCGATCGATTTTTGAGGCACCCAAGGTCAAATGGGTACCTAAAAATCATACTTTGTTGTCGAAATGGTTACCATCACAAGCTAGGAGCAAGAGATGGTACCTTTATAGTGGATGCTCAAGGCATATAACCGGAGATCCATCTCAATTCTCTAAGCTCACTAGCCTAGACGAAAGATATATCACATTCAGAGATGACAACAAGGGTAAAAGCATTGGCAAATGAACCATAGGTAACACATACAACTTTTTTTATTGAAGATGTGTTGTTAGTTGATTACTTAAAGCATAACCGCTTGAGCATTAGTCAAATGTGTGATAAAGGATGCATCATTAGATTTGAATCTAATATTTGCATTATTGAGAAACCACACAAAAATAATGCATACATCATCGACATTGATGATCTTTGTAATGAAATGTGTTTTTTGGTTTTGAATAATGATGCTTGGCTTTGGCATAGGAGATTAGGTCATGCTAGTATAAAACTAATATCTCAAATCTCATCCAAAGAACTTGTAAGAGTGATTCCACATATTAAGTTTGTTAAAGACAATGTATGTGATGCATGTCAACTAGGAACATAGACTTGTTTGGACCAATTGCTACATCAAGTTTAGGAGGTAGCAAATATACCTTTATCATCGTAGATGATTATAGTAGATACACTTGGACTTACTTCTTGGCATACAAAAATGATTGCTTTAGATATTGTTTTAAGTTTTGTATATTAGGATCAAGAGCGTCACTAAGAGGGGGGGGGGGGGGGGGGGAATTAGTGCAGCGGAAAATTCTTTGATTTCGTAAAATATTTCGTAAGTTCAATGGAAATCGATTCGGAAAGATAATAACTTGAAATGTAAGAGAGCATAAGCGTAGTGAAAGCAAGATGAGAAGGAGAAGTAGTTTGCTATGAAATGATTTGCAGTTAAAGTAAATTGCTCAAAACAAAATGCAAACTAGAATTTACAACGGTTCGGTCAATGTGACCTACATCCACTTTCGGATTCCTCCTCTATCGAGATCACCGGTGTCCAATAAAGGTCTTCCTTCAATAACTAAAGACCAATCATTTGTCGGGTTTAGGAGACAACCCTTACAAGTCTCACACCTCTCTTGAATAATCTCAAAACCTAGAAAGGGAGGAGGACTCTAGCACTTGTTTACAATACTTTTATACCCTAATAACTCAAGAATATAATCACACTTCGGTACCTTTTCATGCCAAAAAGGGTAGGATATTTATAGGCCCCAATGACTTTCAAAAATAGAGCCAAAAAGTGTCTCATCTCAGATTTCTAGGGTACCGGTGGTACCACCGCCTGACACCTAATACTGGGTGGTACTACCGCTCAGTTTGGGCAGTACCACCACCTGACAGAGCTCGGAGACCAAGCTCTGGCAATACCACTGTCTGATAGGGACGGTACCACCGCTGGCAGCAATAACTACTAGCGGTACCACCACCCAGACCTCTTGGGGTGCTGCTTTCCAAGTGGTGCCACCACTGACCAGGAATTCAGCATCCTGGTTGCGCCTTAACTCCGGCCCAAACCAGCCCAACTCCGAGCCTAGTTGGCCCCTAACAGAGTTGATGGGATTACCTCCCAAATCAACTCTAATTATCATTCTAACTACGATTAAGGCACACATGGTCCAGTATGTCGATTTTTCACTCGGCGAGTCTTCCGGCGAACTCCCTACTAATTGTTGAATCTCGGATTTTGATGATGAAACTAATTGATTGTATTTAGATGTTTAACTACATTTTGAGTGATGCAGGTCTACTCGATCAGGATTAGACAGTTGACGCATGAGGAATTGACGTTGCGCCGGAGGAGATCACGTTAGGATATTGGACGGCAAAAGGCTTCGGACGTCGGGCATCGGGCCAAGGAGAGCAGAATTGCGCCAAGGATATCGAAGTTGCGGAGGTCAACCACCGATTGGGCAACAAGCCGCAAGAGAGGACAATGCGCTGAAGAATCGGACGAAGCGCCAAACAATGACGTGCCGGGCAATAGAATGTCAATTCGCGTTGTAATAATTGTCTAGATCAGAGTAGAGTTTTGGCTTGTGTGTGCAGGATTAACTACGATAACGATGAAGACATAAAGCGAAACAAAGTGTCGGAGTCAAGCGCGAAGGATTCGTTGCGAGTTCGAGAGTTCGACGGAAGTCCGAAGGTTCGTCGGGAATGCTGCTGGAACTAGCCGAGAATGAGTAGGGAGCTTGCCGAAGGGTTTTTCGGAAGCTCGCCGGAAGGTTCGTTGGAAGTTCGCGGAGCTTGCTGAGAAAGATTGGAGCTTGCCGAAGAAGCTCATTGGAACTCGCCAAGATCAAATCATGAAGTCTAGGAGCTTGTCGGGAGTCCGCAGAATGGTTTCCGAGAGTTTATCGAAAGATCGTCGGAAGTTCGCTGGAAGCTCGCCGGAAGAAGTCTTGACTTACGGACTTTGTAATAGCTTAGAAAATGTCTTTAAATTCATATTTAGCATGTTAATTAGGGTTAGGATTAGGTGTTAATCCTATAACCCAAGTAGGGGCCAATTGGGCCTGAGTTCGGACTGGTTTGGGCCAAGTTTAGAGCCCAACCAGTGAGCTGAAATAATGTAGGCGGTGGCACCGCCCAGAACCTGAGAACCGAGCGGTGGCACCACCCAACACCCGAGAGGTCCGGCGGTGCCACCGCCGGACTGAGCGGTGGCACCGCTAGTAAACGATCAATATGATATTGACATGCAGTGGCACCGCCAGCCTCGGAAACCCAAGAGAATTCAAAATTTGAAGCCCAAATTTGAATCCTCTTGGGGCCTATAAATACCCCTTAATTCTCAGCTAAGATTACAACCTTTGAGAAGTTAGAGATTGAGATAAAGCCTTAGCAAAGTCTTTAGCAAGTCTTGTTTTCAATAGTTTAAGTGTTCACCTCCCTCATTCTCTTTGAAAATCTGTAAGAGTGTAAACCACTTGTAAAAGGTTGTAAGAGGGGTATTTGTCCTTCCCCTTCAAAGTGATTTGCTAGCGGAAGTTGGGAGCCTCATCGAAAAGTGGATGTAGGTCATTTGACCGAACCACTATAAAATTGGCGTGTTCTCTGGTTTACATTTACTTATTACTATTTACCTTACTGCAAACCCTCATACGTGCTTTACTTCCTCATTACTTTTGCTACAAACCCTTACAAACATGCTTTCAAGTTAAGCACTTCCGAGTTCGGTTTTTATCGTACAAAAGATTTTCCAAAACCGACGTTTTAATCCGCTGCACTAATTCACCCCCCCCCCCCCTCTTAGTGCCACTCTGATCCTAACAATTAGTATCAGAGCATGGTATTTCTCATTTCGGATTTACACTTGAGAGAAATGGCTCTTCATGGCTTTCAAGAAGGCTTATCGGTTGTTCGTCCACCGTTGTTTAACGGATTGGACTACACTTATTGGAAAACTCGAATACGAGTTTTCTTGATTTCAATGAATTTGGATTTATGGAATATTATTGAAAATAGTTTTCAACTTCCCTCTAAACCGATGAACGAATGGTCGGATTTGGAGAAGTATTTTTCTTTAAACGCAAAGGCTATGAATGCCTTATTTTGCGCTTTGGACAAAAATGAGTTCAATCAGGTTTTTTTTATGCGAAATGGCTTTCGACGTATGGCACACTCTTTAAATCACACACGAAGGCACTTCTAGAGTCAAAGATTCAAATATCAACTTTTTAATGCATGATTTCGAGCTTTTTCGAATGAAGCCGAGCGAAACCATTGTTGACATGTACACCCGTTTTACGGATGTCGTCAATGGTTTAAAAGCTCTTGGCAAATGTTTCTCGAATTTTGAATTTGTTAGTAAAGTTTTACGATCACTTTCTAAAGCTTAGGAATCAAAAGTAATGGCAATACAAGAAACAAAAGATTTAAATATTTTTCCACTTGAAGAACTTATTGGCTCATCGATGGCATATGAAATGGTGCGCAATGCACATGATGATCATGATGAGCACTTGAACCACCTTCCAAAAAATAGGAAGGATTTGGAACTCTGGACAAATTAATACCACTTGAGCGATTACTCAAGTGATGAGGACAATGATGAACTTGAACTTCAAATACTAAATCTTAATAAGTTCATTAAACAAAAATCTAAAATAAACAATGAACTTGAATGGACAAAGAGGCCAAAGAAGAGGAAGGCAACCAAGGATGAATCAAGAACTTCCAAAGGTGAAACGATGAATTGGGCTTTGACGGGCTTCGACTACAAGGTAAGTAACTCAACTCTCTTGAATTATTTTGAAATTACTTGATGTTTTCCATGGTGCATTTTCTCTTTTCTTTTTTTTGAATAATTATTTTTCTTAAAAATTGTATGTTTTATGTTAATAGAATAAAATGTTAGATTTAAATGATCATATATATATGCTTAAGAAGCAAGAATGTGTATTTTGATGATTTCCATATTGACTTTCAATGATGATGCATGGTTTTTATATGAAAGGCTTGATTTTTTTTATGAACCTTGTCTTTGGTTTTCAAACATGATGTATGTTTTTGACATAAGAACAAAACTTGAGCATGCTAATATAATGTCAATCACATAAATTAAAACTAAAAAAGTTTTAGTTATCTATAAGAATCATTCAAAATTATGTTCAATGAAACCATTGCATAATGATGTAATGAAAATATTAAACATTTTGAAACCATGTTTTAGTGTCATGCATAATGATCATGCTTAATAAATTTCAAAATTATGCATGATGAATCTTGTGATTTATGAATTATTGATTTTTACCATAATGAAAGTGCCTTATTAATCTTTGTTGTAATAAATCTTACACTTTTAGTTTTAAACATGATACATGTTTTTATTTGGTATAAGTAAAATAAAATCATATGAATTGAAACAACTAAAAAGAGGAAAATATTTTTTCCTTGAAAAATTATTTTTCTCTATCCTATTGATCTTGATGTTTATTATGATAAATCTATGTATACCATTTTGAATCTCTTGAAAGTAATGTTGAGATTTTGATGAATTTGATGATTTGAATTTGAATGAGTTTGTATTCAAATTATGATATTGATTTCTTGGATTTATTACTTGATTTTCTTTTAAAACAAGATCTCTTCTTTGTACTCCTATGATTTTTCTTAATATTTTATTTAAAGAAGATATTTGATAAAATGAATCATGTCTTTTGTAATTCAAGAGGTCTTATCTTTCATGACATGATGCCATTAGATTTATGGCTTGTATGCCTTGAAATAATTGAAATATTATGCACTATTTTGTTCTTCCCTTAATTATTTCTTGTTTACAATGATAAAATGGGAAAAAGTTATGATCATGCATGGCAGGATGCAATTTGACATAATGATTTGAAATGTTTATGATTTGGAATGATGCATATGTTTTTTATTATGATGATGTATGTGATGTATTGCATATGATGTGTATCATGAATGCTTTAAATGATAAATGTTTGGTACCAACAATCATGAAGTAATAAATACTTAAAAATATTGATTTAATATTCGGTATCATGAATACTTTATTATCATACATGAAAATAGTGATAAATATTTTGAAAATAAATGTTTGTATCATGTTAGATGATTTTACATTTTGTGCATGATGAGTTATAGTGATGATTGAAATAATATGAATGATGATTTGGAATCATGCATATAATGATGAGTTTATATGTTTTAAAAATATATATGATGATTTGGTATTATGTATGATAATGATGCATGCAACGATGAAATATTCATGATAAAATTATTATTTTGATATTCATGACTTGAATCTTCCTTTCCTTTTGCCAATGACAAAGGGGGAGAAAGAGTTGCTAATGTGCTATCTTGAATTGATGTGAAGGGTCATCTCAAAAAGAAATTAGCTAGCTTGCACAAGTCAAGAAAATATAAAAACTTGCTTACTTTCTTGCACATCTAAAGAGAAGATGCAAATGTAATACTTACCAAATTGTTTGCTTGCCTCATGTAAAACATTGTCCCTTATTAGGTTGGCATTTTACTAAGGAAGCAAAAATGATACTTCTCAAAAGAGAAGAAAGAGCTTGCTTTCTTGAACATCTTTAATTTGCTAGCTAGCATAATGTACAATTTGCTATCTTGAACATTACAAAGAAATGCTATCATGCACATCGCAAAGAAAAGCAAATATGCTAACTTGCAAATCATTAAATTTACTAGCTTGTATGCAGTAAAACTTGCATATCGTAAAAATTACTAGCTTGTAGAGAAGCAAACATTTGCTATCTCAAGAAAAGCAAAAATGTTAAACTTGCAAATCTTTAATTGTTACATTGCATGATGATAAAACTTGATATTATATTTTTTTCATACAATGTATTGAACTTTTTTATCTCTAAACACTTGATACTTGAAATAATTTAAAATGTGATCTTGATAAGAATGTTTCAAGTTGCTCTTTGTGCTATATCTTTTCAAATGAATCATGAGCCTTGATATCATATATTTCATAATATAGAAATAACAAGATTTCTTTGCCTTGTATGCCTTATATGATGATTGTACATCAATTTGCTTTATTATGAATTATATGAATCTTGATCGTGAACTTGTTAAGAAGAATTTGAATGAATCATGAATCATATCTTTGGTATTCATGAATTGATCTTTATTGATATATTTCGTGAATTCTTTGCATATTTAGCTTGTTGAATGGTTGAAATTTTTAGCCATTGAGTCCTCCCTTTCTTTTTGACTTTGATAAAGGGGGAGAAGGTTTTGCTAGCTTGTTCATTGAAAATGAAAGTAAACTTCCTAGCATGCTAAGGAAATAAAACTTGCAAGCTTGCACTTCTCAAAAAGAGAAGAAAGATCTTGCCTATCGAAAGAAGCAAAAAGTGCAAAACTTAGAAAACTTGCAACAAAATTGCTCTTGCCATGCTTTGTATCAAAAATAGGTTGATATCCTTAAAAGCATCACATTAATTTTTTTAGTATATCACAATGCATCACATGTATCGCAAATTGAAATTTTTAAGACTATTATCATATCATGTTTAACAATTGATATCTTTCATTGATATGATAGATTATCATCTCATGATGTATCGCATAATGATATCATGATTTGCGATTGTATCATATGATCCTTGGTGAATTTTCACATTGATATCCTTTATGAAATGATTTCTTTGCATTATTATCTTGTATGCATCATGTAATGATTGAAATATTGATTGATGCAAAGTTGATGTAAAAGTCTAAATCATTGGTTCCTCTCCTTCTTTTTGACATTGACAAAGGGGGAGAAAGTTATTGCTAGCTTGCACACTTGAATGAAGAATTTTCTAGCTTGATCATTGTAACGAAGAAATTTGCTATATCAAACATCATAAATATTGTTACTTGCAAAGAAAAGCAAAGTGCAATCTTGCACAAAAATTCAAGTGTTGAATTGCCATGATTGAACTTAAGAATCTTGCTATGCTTTTGTGCTTATATGTTGTGATGAAAATCTGGCTTCATGTTGCAAAAACTTGCATATCTTTTAAAATAGCTAGAGTTACTTCTCCTTTTTGTTGATGACATAGGGGGAGAAGTATATTGATGACTTCATGCATTGAATTGAATATTTTATATATTTGCATGATGGTTTAAAAGTTTATCATAACATGTGATGAATGTTACTTGGATTTGGGATAATCCAAGTGTTCTATCAATGGCATATTGATAGGGGGAGTTTGGTTAAACTCCGGGGAGTTAAAGTTAACTCCGTTAGTCATCAATTAGTTGTCATCATAAAAAAGGGAGAGATTATTAAATCTCAGATTTTGATGATGAAACTAATTGATTGTGTTTAGATGTTTAACTGCATTTTGAGTGATGCAGGTCTACTCGATCAGAATTAGACAGTTGACGTAGGAGGAATTGACGTTGCGCCGGAGGAGATCACGTTAGGATATTGGACGGCAGAAGGCTTCGGACATTGGGCATCAGGCCAAGGAGAGCGAAATTGCGCTAAGAATATCGAGATTGCAGAGGTCAACCGCCAATTGGGCAACAAGTCACAAGAGAGGACGATGCGCTGAAGAATCGGACAAAGTGCCAACCAATGACGTGCCGGGCAACAGAATGTCAATTCGCGTTGTAATAATTGTCTAGATCGGAGTAGAGTTTTGGCTTGTGTGTGCAGGATTAACTACAATAACGATGAAGACATAAAGCGAAACAAAGTATCGGAGTCAAGCGCGAAGGATTCGTTGCGAGTTCGAGAGTTTGACGGAAGTCTGAAGGTTCGTCGGGAATGCTACCAGAACTAGCCGAGAATGAGTAGGGAGCTTGCCGAAGGGTTTTTCAGAAGCTCGCCGAAAGGTTCGTTGGAAGTTCGCGAAGCTTGCCGAGAAAGATCGGAGCTTGCCGAAGAAGCTCATTGGAACTCGCCAAGATCAAATCGTGAAGTCTAGGAGCTTGCCGGGAGTCCGCAGAATGGTTTCCGAGAGTTTATCGGAAGACCATCGGAAGTTCGCCGAAAGCTGGCTAGAAGAAGTCTTGACTTGTGGACTTTGTAATAGCTTAGGAAATGTCTTTAAATTCATATTTAGCATATTAATTAGGGTTAGGATTAGGTGTTAATCCTATAACCCAAGTATGGGCCAATTGGGCCCGAGTTCGGACTGGTTTGGGCCAAGTTTGAAGCCCAACTAGTGAGCTGAAATAGTATAGGCGGTGGCACCGCCCAGAACCCGAGAACCGAGCGGTGGCACTGCTGGACTGAGCGGTGGCACCGCCCAGCACTCGAGAGGTCCGACGGTGGCACCGCCGGACTGAGCCGCCGGACTGAGCGATGGCACCGCTAGTAAAAGGTCAATATGATATTGACAGGCAGTGGCACCACCACCGATAGGCGGTGGCACCGCCAGCCTCAGAAACCCAAGAGAATTCAAAATTTGGAGCCCAAATTTGAATCCTCTTATGGCCTATAAATACCCCTCAATTCTCAGTTGAGATTACAACCTTTGGGAAGTTAGAGATTGAGATAAAGCCTTAGCAAAGTCTTTAGCAAGTCTTGTTTTCAATAGTTTAAGTGTTCACCTCCCTCATTCTCTTTGAAAATCTGTAAAAGTGTGAACCACTTGTAAAAGGTTGTAAGAGGGGTATTTGTCCTTCCCCTTCAAAGTGATTTGCTAATGGAAGTTAGGAGCCTCATCGAAGAAGGCTTCGCAAGTAGATGTAGGTCATTTGACCGAACCACTATAAAATTGGCGTGTTCTCTGGTTTGCATTTACTTATTGCTATTTACCTTATTGCAAACCTTCATACATGCTTTACTTCCTCATTACTTTTGTTGCACACCTTTACGAACACGCTTTCAAGTTAAGCACTTCCGAGTTCGGTTTTTATCGTACAAAAGATTTTCCAAAACCGACGTTTTAATCCACTGCACTAATTCACCCCCCCCCCCCCCCCCTCTTAGTGCCACTCCGATCCTAACACTAACTCTCGGCTAGTCTTCCAGCATGCTTCTGGTGATCTTCCGACGCGCTTTCGATGAGTCTTCCAACGTGCTTCCGGTGATCTCACGATGAACTCTTGGTGAGCTCCCGGTATATCGTCCGAGTCTTCGACTCTAGCCTATCATTTGCTTTATGTCTTACTACTATCATAGTTAATCTTGCACACTTATCTCAACACATGGATTAGATCAAATAATTTACCAATTGATTTCATCATCAAAATATGAGATTAACAATCTCTCCCTTTTTGATGATGACAACCAATTGGTGATGGAGTTAATCTTAACTCCCCCTATCTATATGTCATAATTAAGAAAAGATACTCTTGAATTCAACGCCTTTGAATTCAAGCATCAAATTGATAATTTAGACTTATTATCATCATGCACATCATGCTTTACCAAATCTAAAGATGATACAATGTATTCATCGATAGAAATGATGTCAAGACATGACATCCATTTTTGAGTCAAAATCACAAAAATTTTCAGCATCAAAGTAAGCATGATATTGACAAAAATTTTCGGCATTAGGGTAAGCATGATATTGATAGAAATTTTTAAGCATCAAGGTAAGCATAATATAGACAGAAATTTTCAGCATCAAGGTAAGCATGATATCATACTCATCATTTGAAGAGATAATATGGAAATCAAAGCACAAAATTGTAATCATCAAAGTAAGTAGCATTTTAAGTTTATACATCAAGGTAAATGGTAATATCCCTCACTTTTAAAATTTATTAATAAAGATTTATTTGTAAATCAGACGACCCATATCTAAATATAAAAATTTTAAGGACTAAACTGTTAAGTTGTAAAAAAAAAAATCGAAAATTTTGGTTTTATCCCACCGCCTCCCACGCTCTCTCTTTTGTGGGAGCGTGGGGAGAAGAAGAAGAGAAGTAGAGGGAGAAGAGAAGAAGAAGAAGAGCAGGGAGAAGGAAGGAAAGAAGAAGAGGGAAAAGAGAGGGAAGAGGGAGAGGAGAGAGAGGTAGCTGTAGTAGCTAGGGCTGCAGCGGGAAACAGAGGAGAGGATGTGTGTGGCGTCGGGGAGGAGAAGGGAAGAAGAAGAAAAAGAAAGAAGAAGAAGAAGAAGAGGGAGAAGAAAGGGAAGAAGAAGAAAAGAGGAAGGTGGCTGCGGCAAGGGCTGCAGCGAGGAGGTGTGAGGAGTCGAGGAGAAGGAAAGAAAAGGAGAAGAAGAGAAGGAGAAGAAGAGGGAGAAGAGAAGAAAAGAAGAAGAAGAAGGAGAAGAAAGGGAAGAGGGAGATGAGAGAGAGGTAGCTGCAGCAGCTAGGGCTGCAGCACCTCTGTTTCCCATAGGAGGAAAGAGAGGAGTGCATGTGTGGGGCGTCGGGGAGGAGAAGGGAAGAAGAAGAAGAAGAAGAAGAAAAGAGGAGGGTGGCTGGGGCAAGGGCTGCAGCGAGGAGCTGTGGGGCGTTGGGGAGGAGAAAGGAAGAAGAGGAGAAGAAGAGAAGAAGAAGAAAAAGAGAGAGGAGGGTGGCTGCGGCAAGGGCTGCTGCGAGGAGATGTTGGGCGTCGGGGAGGAGAAGGGAAGAAGAGGAGAAGAAGAGAAGGAGAAGAAGAAGAAGAGGAAGAGAAGAAGGAGAAGTGGGAGAAGAGGTTGTGACACCTCTGTTTCTTGCAGGAGGAAACAGAGGAGAGGGTGTGTGTGGCGCCGGGGAGGAGAAGGGAAGAAGAGGAGAAGAAGAGAAGGGAAAGAAGAGAAGGGAAAGAAGAAGGGGCTGCGGCTGCGGTGGTGGCAGCTGCAGCTAGAAGAGAAGGAGAAGAAGAAGAGCAGGGGAGGAAGAAGAGGCTGCGGCTGTGGCGGTGGCAGCTGTAGCTGAAAGAGAAGAACGAGAGGGAAGAAGAGGAAGAGGGGACGGTGGCTGCGGAAGCTGCGGCAGCGGTGGTGGCTGTAGCAGTTGCTTTTGGGAAAGAGAAAGAAAGGAATGGGAAGAAAAAGGGTCTACGGCCATTGCGGCGGCGGCAGCTTCATTTGCAGCAGCTGTGCTTGCGAAAGAAGAGGAGGAAGAAGGCAGTGCGATGGAAGGGGCTGCAACTATGGCAGTGGCAGCGGCGGTGGCTATGGCAGCTACGTTTGGGGAAAGAGAAAAAGAAGGAACAAGAGTAAGGGAGAGCAGGTGAATGTGCCCCTATGTTCTGCACGAGCTACAGTTGTGGAGGAAGAAAGAAGATTGGTGCAGAAAACAAAAACAGGGAGAGGAGACAAAGGAAAAATAGAAAAAGGATTCGGGCATACATCTTCTTTGGATCTTTGAATCAAAATCTTCGAAAGACAAGTGTTCCGATCCTTCCTATTGCAAGTGTCCCGATCATTTCTCTTGCAAGTGTTCTGATCTTTTCTCCTACAAGTGTTCTAATCTTTTTTATTGCAAGTATTATGATCTTTCCTCATGTAAGTGTTCTGATCCATCCTAGTGTATGTGTTTCAATCTTTCTAATGCAATTCCATCTCTGCTTTTGCCTTGAATATGAAAACTTTGAATTGTTCTAGCTTTGCAATTGATACATCTCTTGGTTAGATGTAACGATTTGAATTTGGAAAACTTTTGAGATTCTGACCCTTCCACCTTGTTTTAGCTATAAATTCGTACACAGAGTTTCAATTTCGATAAAACTGGTTTGATCTGAATATGGACTCGTAAACCATTCTTTGGATACTAAGTTTGATAAATTTGGAGTCTAATTGTTCATCCAGATTTCTGTTTCATTTAACCATGTAGATTCTGTAAAACAGGGACCGTAATTTCTGACCTTTCGATACAAAGCTGCCTATAAGTCTTTGTTGGAAACTCTGATTTGTTCAAAACTAATTTCATTGGAAACTAGACTTATAGATCTTTCTTTTGATATATGGATTGAAAGATTTTGAGTCTAAACACCTACCTAGTGATCTGTTGAATCCGACTTTATGAATTCTGCCAAACAGATATTTTATTCTCTGATCTTTGTTTACCAAATTATTTGTAACTCTCTATTGGGAAATTCAATTCATATGAAGCTTATTTTATCTAAAAGTAGGTTGAAATATCTTTTCAATGATATATTTCTTGAGTAAATTGGAGCACAATTGATAGTTTTAATCATTTATTCAATGTGCCTCTCAAATTCTGTTAGAAATCGAGCTTTGGTCGATTTCGCCTATTCTTGTTCCATTCCCTTTGGAAATTGATTTCATTTAGCATTCTTTCTTCAAATAAGCTTTATATTACTGCTTTGAATTCTTGTATGCTCTTGTCCTTAAATTATTTGCATTCTTGAAACCTATTATGTAAAGTTTATATTGTATCACATTGTTTCGTATGGCCACATGTATGTTTCGTTGTTCCACATGTGCATCTAATATATGCTAAAATCCTTGTATGCTCTTGCCTTTGTTTCCTTTCAAGTTTGAATATATTTATGAAAGATTATGTTTGCAACGTATTGACTCATAAAGGCATATGTATATTTCGTTGTTCCGCATGTGCTTCCGATATGTGCTAATTTTATTGTTCACACTGTTCTTTCGTACTATGGTGCTTGTGGGATACTGTGAACCTTTGCTAGAAATGGCAAAGGGAGTTATGCATAGAGCCTGCGATGCTCTGCCGGCTCCCTCTGACTTCACCTAGACGTGGGTGGATGGAGCTCCCAGACGTGGGAGACTTCTGTCTGGTGGTCATTCCGAAATGGATGAATCACATTTTGTCTGTGGTCCCACTGCATCTTCTGTATGTTTGATATGATATCCAAAGCTTTGGTTATGTGTTTCTATACATGCTTTGGATAAGAATGATATGAATGCAACGTCAAATACGACGTTTGAGCTTCTGTTTCGTATTGTTCTTTGATATGCTCCGAAATGGTTCATATGCTATTAATATACTTTGAAATATTTCATATGCTATTGATACATTCTGAAATGCTCCCTATGCCTCTGAAATATTCATACACCATTAATATGCTTTGAAATATTTTATATATCATTGATATGTTTCGAAATGTTTCATTTATCATTGATATGCTCCGAAACATTTTATACGCCACTAATAAGCTCCGAAATGATTTATTTGTTATTGATATGCTCCGAAATGTTTCATCTGCTATTGTTACGCTTCAAAATATTTCATATGTCATTGATATGCTCCGGAACATTTCATACACTATTGATATGCTCCAATTACTCTATGCTCCATTTGTTTTGGAACCAAATATGTTTCGATTGAAATGACACATGTGATTTTCTACCTAATGAGATGATATCCTTGAGAATTCTTGTATTCTGCTTTGCATTATGATACTTTACTTGTTTGAAATCGTTCCTTTTATTCTAAATATGCTTTGTCACTTGCTGAGTTGTTTTTAGCTCACTCCGTTGTTATATAAATCTTTCAAGTCAACTTGTCACTCTTTGAGATGTTTGAATTGGGCTGAGACAGTGGAGAGCTATTCAGAATTATGGGTAAGTCTTGTTGGTTGTTATGTTATTGTTGTATAAGCATATTTTGTATGTAATGAAATGTTGTCGATGAATCGGAATGGATATATCATGTAAAAGTGTTAGAAGATCTCTCTTAAGTCTAATTTTCGAGAAACCGGAATGTTAAGTCTAGTTTACGATGATATGAATTTATGGATGAAATGGTTGAAGTTCTAATTATATAAACTATTTAGCTTGTGAATTTATAACTGTTGTTCATGTTTGTTAAGTTGACTTGGGTTTCCATAAAGGTGAATTTTCGAGTGACGTGATATATGATTATAAACTGCATAGGTTTTATAGATGTGAATTTGACTGAATGTTTCTTAGTATCCTCAAATGTTAGTTTGAATCCTGGACTAATTTGTGATGAAAATTTTTAATATTATTGATATTTTGAGGGGCATGATATAAACAACATAGGATTACAACATCAAAGTAAGCTGAATAAAAGAAGAGGATTTCATCTATTTCTTTACATTTGTCATCAACAAAAAGTCATAATTAATTATTCAGGTGGTGGTCAGTCAAAATGTCTAAACAAGGTATTGAGTTGTTAATGAATCTACTACAGCTCAATCAAAATTTGATCTTGGCGTTGTTCAAGTCGATCTTGATGTTGTTCAAATCGATCAATCCGAGTCCCTATGTCATCGATAGATGAGGAAGGTGCTTACTCTACTAGAGATGATTCCTTAAAGGGACCAGTTGGAGGAGATAGATTACCCCTAAAAATTGGTGTTTCAGGAGGTTCTAGTTCATTTTGGAGGGGATCAGTCCTTCTAGGCAGTCTAGTCCATATACCATTTATGAATATACATCTCATCCGTTGAAGTAGATTTATATTTATGATACTAAATCTATCTAGTTTTATAACTTTTTCGTCGGGTGGAATGACAATATCATAGCCATAGAGTAGTCTTGTGATTAAGCCACCATATGGAAGCATCATGTCCTTTTTTGATAGTTCAATCATGTTTTTTTGGATTAGGTAACCAAAACAATTGTTATGTCCCTTCATAATCCAATACATGGTACCTAGTTCCATTTGGCTTACTTCATCATGATGATATTGCTTTGGGAGAATGATACTTATCAGGATGTGATGAAGTATTTTGGTGCTTAAAGGTAGTAAATATTCGTAACTTTTTGGAAGAATCGTTAAGTTAGGATTGCCAAAAATTGTTCCTAAGGCATCAACGTAAGTAGTCCCAATTGTTTCATCATCCCATTGTCCTCTAAAATAACACCCTCTTTCTTTTACCAGAATTTCTATGATGTTGCAAATTGATCTATCTGTAATGGGTATATGATGTCCTAATAGATAGGTAGATACCCTTTCATCTTCATCTACATGTAAATTATTGTAAAATAGCCTAACAAGTCTAGGGTAGATAGGTTCCAAATCACTTAATTCGTCTAAATCAATATATTTACCCTTATAAACATGTCTAGGCTCTATTGATGAAAATTTTAGGACATGTTGATTAGAATAAAAAAGTAGGGAGTCATAATTTTCATCTAATCTCCTCTTCCCTTTATCCCTAGAGGATCTTCTAGAAGCCATGAGATTAAACACATAAATGTAGATTGAAATAATGATTAGAATATTAATGTAATTATAAATGATGATTTGGTATTATGCATAAAAACACTCTTGATATTATTTTGATGCATACAAATAAAAAGTTATGAACATGCATGGTAGGATATAATTTGACAAAATTGATACCATCATGATATAAAACATTTATGATTTGCAATGATGCATGCAATATTTGTGCATTTTAATTATGATGTGATGTATTACATATGATGTGAATCATGATTTAAAATACTATGAATTGTTGCTAAAATGATGTATCATAAATGTTAATTTAATATTTTGTATCATAAATACTCTAAATGATGAATGTTTGGTATAATGATCAAAATGTTGATAAATAGTTAAAAATTTTAATATCATGTATGATATGCTCGTAATGTTGATTGATTTATTTAATATAATGATGCACAAATAAGATTGATACTTACCTTTGTCATAATTGATGTAAAGGGTCTTTCCTTTTTTTAACAATGACAAAGGGGGAGATAGCTAGCTTGCATAAGACAAGAGAAGCAAAAAATTACAAACGTACACATCGCAAAAAGGGGCAAAACTTATTAGCTTGCTCATCTCAAAAGCAAGAAATGCTATCTTGTAATCTCAAGCAAATGTGCTATCTTGTCTATCTCAAGAAACAAAACTTGCAACTTGCACATTGCAATAGGAAGCAAGAATCATTAGCTTACATAAGAAAGCTATCTTGCATTTGCTTTCAAAATTTTTGCTAGCTTGTATGTAGTAAAACTTGCATATCGTAAAAATTGCTAGCTTGTAGTTTAAAGAGAAGCAAACAGTTGCTATCTAAAGATGCTAAACATACTAAACTTGCACTTTGCAACGGAAGCAAAATTGCAAACTCAAACATTGCAAAGGAAGCAAAATTTGATAGCTTGCAACTTGTATATATGAAGAAGCAAGAGTTGCTTTTTGAACATCTCAAAACTGCTAGCTTGAATTTATAAAATGTTGTAAAATGTTGTGAAGTAGGACTTGCTATCTTACTATCTTGCATATCTAAAACTTGATAGCTTGTATATTCTAATGTGATATAGTACTTGCTAAATTTTTGCTAGCTTGCATGATATAGCATTTGCTAAATTTTTAAGCTTACAAATTGCATGATGATAAGTTGAATTCTAATGTGATAATATCAAAATACTTGATATTATGTTTTTCATGCAATAAGTTGAATTCATATCTCTCAAACACATAGAAAGTGACACTTCTCCTTTTTGTTGATGATAAAGAGGAAGAAGTATGATCATGTCATGCATGATGACGTATTACAAATATTCATGATGAATATTTGCAATCACTTGAATTCGACTTGAATTCAACGTTCTATCAATATGACATATTGATAGGGGGAGTTTGTTTAAACTCCGGGAGTTAAGGTTAACTCCGTCATCAAGTGGTTGTCATCATCAAAAAGGGGGAGATTATTGAATCTCGTATTTTGATGATGAAACCACTTGATATGTGTTTATGATTTAATTTGTGTTTTGAGTGATGCAGGATACTTCGATCAAGATGAGACAATTAACGCAGGAAAATCATGATGCGCTAGAGGAATATGTCAGAAGATTGGACGTCGGGCCGATGGATCGGCCGACGTATCGACGGAAGGCTTCGGGCCGTAGATCTGGGCATCGAGCCAAGAAGAGCAGGTATTGCATCAAGGATATCGGAGTTACAAAGTCAACTGGCCGATTGGGCAATAAGCCGCAAGAGAGGACGATGCGTCGAAGAATCAGACGAAGCGTCGAGGGACCAATGACATACCGGAGAACTTGATTGCTTAGAAGTAATTATCTAGATCAAAGTTTTGCTTTACTTATGCAGGATTAACTACAATAGCTTGAAGACATAAAGCAAGTCTACCGAAGTCAAGTTCGATGGGTGTTCGAGAGTCTGCCGAGAATCCGAAAATTCGTCGGAAGTGTTGCCGGAACCAACCAAGAAGGAATTGGGGACTTGCCGAAGTTTTCGGAAGTCTGCCGGAGATATCATTAGAGGTTCGTAGAGATCACCGAGAAGGTTCGGCTACTTGCCAAAGACTTGCTGAACTCGCCACAAGACCGGGAGCTTGCTGGGAGTCGGTTGGAAGAAATCCGAGGGTGTATCGGAAGTCCGCCGGAAGTTCACCGGAAAGCTCGTCGGAAAGAAACTCGACGTTGCCGGTTAAAACTTGCTTAGGACTATGTCTTAATTTCATAGTTTGTATGTAATTAGTGTTATGATTAAGGGTTAATCCTATAACCAGGTTAGGGGCCAATTGGGCCTAAGTTCGGACTGGTTTGGGCCAAGTTTGGAGCCCAACTAATGAGCTAAAATAGTCTAGGCAGTGGCACCGCCAAACTGGGTGGTGGCACTGCTTAGAACCCGAGAGTTCCGACGGTGGCACCGCCAGCAAACTACTGGACTGGGCGATGGCACCACCAGTACACTGTTAGTGTCAGACACTGATAGGCGGTGGCACCGCCAGCACCGGGAAACCCAAAAGCAATTTAAATTTGCAGTCCAAATTTGAATCCTCTTGGGGCTTATAAAAACCCCTCAATTCTTAGTAGAGAACATAACCTTTGAGAAGTTAGAGAATGAGATAAAGCCTTAGCAAAGTCTTTAGCAAGTCTTATTTTCAATAGCTTAAGTGTTCACCTCCCTCTTTCTCTTTGAATATCTGTAAGAGTGTGAACCACTTGTAAAAGGTTATTAGAGGGGTATTTGTCCTTTCCCTTTAAGGTGATTTGCTAGTGAAAGTTGAGAGCCTCATCGAAGAAGGCTTCACAAGTGGATGTAGGTCATTTTGACCGAACCACTTTAAATTGGTGTGTTCCTCGAATGTGTGAGTGTTTACCTTTCTTAAACCGTTATTTACATAGTAGCAAGCTTTCGGTTTTTATCTTCTCACTTTACTCGAGCTACTTTCACCAAGTCATTCATTGTCGAATCGAAATCTCTATGCATTTACGAAATCGTTTTCAAACTTACGAGTTTTAATCCGCTGCACTAATTCACCCCCCTCCCCCCCTCTTAGTGCCTTTCCAATCCTAACAATGTTATCTTCTCGCAATATCCGATATTTTTGGCGCAATGTCCGATCTTCTTGGCCCGATACTTGAATTCACGGCACGAAGCCTTATGCCAATACGTAGATCGTTCCTCCGGCCCGATGTCCAATCTTCTAATATATTTGCTCCGGCCCAACATCCGATTTTTTCTACTTCAATCAATTTATCTTTTTTGATTGACGTTAGTCCTGCATCACTTAAATATACATTAGATCACAAATACTATCAATTGATTTTATCATCAAAATTTAACATTCAACACTTACATATTGTGAAAGATATAAATAAAATTAAAAAAATTTGAAATTCAACACTTTCCCTTATATATTATGAAAGACATGAATAAAATATGAGATTCAACACTTATGTATTGCGAAAGACGTGATCGATTAGGAGAATGGTGACACCATTGGCGACCATCACCAAAGGCATCATCATGATCATTATCTTTTTCGCTTCTTTTTCGCTTTATAGATTGTTTATTTTGAAATAGCTAATACGTCTAAGTAAAACTACTCATATTCCTTTTTGAATATCTGTCACACAATCTCCTGTTTTCAACTTTAGTTTCAAATTAATTTATGATGGTGAGGAATAATAGTGAATGAATACAACTGCGATCTCGATCATGATTGGATTAAAATAATTATAGTGATAAGACAAACTCAAACGATACTATCGACCATCAGGTGGATGAATGATCTCCATATAATGACGTAAATAAAAAGATGTCCCGCCACCTATATATATATATATATATATATATATATATATATATATATATATATATGTGTGTGTGTGTGTTAAATTAGTACCCAGTAATGAAATTCATTTGGGTTATAAAACCATTTAAACACAAAATGAGACACATTTGTACAATAATTGACCATCAAAATAGCGCATCACTTATCATCACTCCCAAGCTTTCATCTATCAACATTCAATACCAACCAACACCAACCCTGGAGCACTTCTTTATGCACTAGGAAATAAGCTTCTCTCCAGCCCCAATGGCTGCTTTTTGTCCCTTCTTCCCTTAATGAAGCCAGAAGAATAAAAATGCGTGACACGAGATGAAACCACACGGAACAAAGACCATAACGTACGTGTCACATGACGTTCTTTGTTCGTCTGGTTCGCGCATCACCAGAGCGTGGACCCCCACAACACCTCGGCCAGCGCGGTGGCCGCCTCAGCCTCCGAGGCGGCGGCCTCCCTCACCCTTGCCACCACCTCCCTCTTTATCTCCCGCTTCTCCCGCTGCCGCAGTCCCTCCCCGACCTCCACCTGCACCGCCCACCGCGACACGCAGCTCGCGAACGGCCGCGCCTCCAGGAATTGCCGCTCCTCCTCCCCCACTCCCCGCCCCCACCGCAGCTGGCCCACCGGTACCGCTCCTCGGCCACCGCCATCCATCTCGATGAGGGCGTCGCCCAGGTCTGATCTCTGTAGCGCCGTCAGCCGTTTGATTAGCCCCTCCGCAATCATTGCGTCGATGGCCTCTTTCCGGCCGAAGTAGCCGATCTCTAGCGCCCAGTCCAGTGCTAGAATCCGCACCTCGACGGCGACGCTTCCGCCAAGGAGGCCAACGAGCCGGGGGATCTCTCCTCGGGCGTGGAGCTCGTCCACCAGCGGACTCCGAATGGCCCTGATTAGCCCGTTGAGCGCACGGAGCGCGGTGGCCGACGCGGAGGCGGAGGACATGGAGACAAGGGCGCCCACCGTGGGGCCCATGAGGACTGGGCCCACGAAGACGGCCTTGTTAAAGCGGACGAGGGCGAGCACGGCCGTGGCCGCGCACTCGCGGACCCGCTTCGGCGCTGCCACGTCGGCGAGGGCAGACTCCACGGCGGCGAAGGCCCCGGAGCGGAGGAGCACGTCCTGCAGGCCGCGGTCGAAGCCCTGTGAGATGCGCGCCTGTAGGGCGCGCACCAGCGCCTCCCCCTCCTCCTCCTCCTCCTCCTCCTCCACTTCCTCGCCACGGGCGACAAAGGGGGAGATTGAACGGAGGGCAGAGACGAGGCGGTCGGCGCTCTCCCGGTCGATCCACGACTGGATCTCGGCGCCTATCGACCCGGCCACGCGCGAGATCTCGTGGCTGTGGCTAGATCTCAGCCATCGGATCGATCCAAGTATCCCACCGTTACCACCACCACTTCGCCCACACTCGCCGTCGTCGCGGCACGAGGGGGAGCGGATCGAAGACGCGAGACATCTGAGGCGGTTGAGGAGATCAGACAGGTTGGTGAGTTGGGGGTCGCCGGACAGGAGGTCACACGAGCCGCTCTGGAGTTGGAGGAGGGCCTTCATGGAAGGGGAATCACATCCGTCGTCGCCCTTCGCGGCGGCGCCAACGGGGTTAGCCTCGATCTCCTTGGAGGCCTTCTTGAGGGCCTCAAGGGCCTTCAGCAACTCACACTTCTGCCTTCCCCCCTCCATTCCAGGAACAGAGGAGGAAGCTCACACAGCACTCCCCGTCTCTCAATGTCAATTTCTGGACCTCTTAGGATTATTTGTTTACTTATTTCAGAACTACCAGTCTTTGACCAACCACAATAACACGCGATACGATAAGCGATGACGTCATTTGTGAATGACCACCTACAGGTACAAATGAGTAAATAAATAGAGCATATAGAATCAATATGAATATACATGAGAATGACGAGGGTATTAAATTTGATACGAGGTCCATCCATCATAGTAGCCACTACTTTAATTGAATCGAGTCTAATATGTGAATAGGTTCGACTCGTGTGCTTGGAACGGCAGAAAAATGTGGGGAAAAAATATATAACAAGTGGGTTCACAGTCATGGCTCAGCGTGGGACCAAGTGCAAGGGGCGAATGACAGGCAGCATTATTAGGGTAAGAGATGGAGGACAGGTCGGAGGCGGGGACGCTTTAAGCGACACGTGGATTGATTGGATATGCTACTCGGACTTGGCTTTCTCGTCTCACTTACCTGCCTGGTGATTGGAGATGCCACCTGTGGGTTCCATTGATGCACTCCGTTCCGCTGCAGGTTGGCGAAGAAAACATTTGTCTTTTATCTCGTCAAAATGGTACAGTTTCCAGAAAAGATATGGACTCGGCTATCACAAGTAGTGATTCCTAAGATATTACTTAATCCAATCTTGATCAATCTTAAAAAAAAAATTAATTAATTTAAATTAAATTTTATTCATGTGGCTTTAGTATTATGTTGGAAATTTAATCATGATAAATTTTAGTTAAACGCAATCAACATTAACATATATTAAGACATGTACTAATTCAATTCAAAATTTTAAATTTTTATGTTATGAACTTGACCTAATAAATATAGCATGACTTCTTTAACTCTTACTGATATGAGATTATCGTTTTAATCTATTCCTCTTTATCTTAGGCACATAAATATTTTAAGCTTTTTGAGGTTTTAGAGACAAACACTGTTAGCAACGCTGGCAGCAACAAGTTGTGCTTGGTCCACACAGTCGTCCTGCTTCACTCTCAACCGTAGCTACAATCTTATGTAGGTAATGAGCCCAAAAAGAACTCATGAGTCAAAAGTTATATAGACTTCACATTCAATGGATAATAAAATAAATCTAGGTTTATTTTTTATTAGTATCTATTTTTAGAGAATGAGTTCGTTTGATAATAAGAAATTAACAAGAATATTTAAAATTAAAGATGGATTTCTTTATATACAACCCTATGTATCTGAAGGTTTCTGATTCATGGAAAGAGAAAATTAATTAGATATTATTTTCTTCTCATATATCTACAGTTATTTTGAAAGAGATTTTCAGTAGACCAGAGTTAAATCAGCATAGAGTATGGCTGTATTTTATTTTTTATTACATAATGAAAATTTGGGTTTTCTTCATGGGCAAATAATATGAAACTATTTTATGTGCATTTTTTTTTTGGATACGTACATATTGTAAATGATTATCTTGATTTTTTTTTTTGGTACAGAGCATATTACTTATAATTAATGAGACCCACAAACTTAATGCTATGTATTGATGAGTCTGAGTTAATATTCGGATGATAACAATTTAATTTAAAGACCTAAGGGTGCAAAAATCTATAGCGATATAAAATTATCCTTTTCGTCCATCTCTTTTATCTTACACATATAATATTTTTAACTTTAAATATTTTGATACAAATTTAGTTGGTCCGATAAATATGAAATTTTCCTATAAGTAGATATGTAAATATCACAGAACATCACAAGAGGCCCAATCAACCATGATAGAAAAGATTCATTGGCCAACTTATCTCAATCTAGATTAGAATGGGAAGAAGATGCCAGCAGTCATAGTAACTCCCAGTTTGCCGAAAAATCAGGAGAAATCTTTGAATGCTCAAGACACAGATTATGGCTCGGTGCAGAGCCCAGTTTTATGGAGTGTGGAATCACATGGAAAGTTAAAGAAGATAAAAGACCGAACAAACAGAGAAACACACATTCCCTCTCACTTCCGCATCAATCTGTTTTTTGTTACTATCTATCGTTAGAGGATTACCTCGTAAATACTTTTTATTTCCCCCTCAGCTTTGACGGTGGTGATTTTCTTAGGAAGAAGAAACTACTTTAAAATTTAAAAAAAAAATCCTTGATATCAAGGATTAAAGAACAAATGAGAAAGTCTACACAAGATTACCTGGCTAATCCTTGTTTACATTCACCGAAAAAAAAAATCATATCTTCATTATATTAAAAAAAACAAATATAAGAAATACCTCTCTTGAGTTA
Source organism: Musa acuminata AAA Group (assembly GCF_036884655.1). NCBI lineage: Eukaryota > Viridiplantae > Streptophyta > Magnoliopsida > Zingiberales > Musaceae > Musa > Musa acuminata. The sequence goes on along the minus strand of NC_088334.1, from coordinate 32,716,782 downwards.
ATCATCTCTAGATTAGGAGTAACCAAGACCTTGAAATATATAATATTTTATAAAATAAACTAATCATAATTCACTATCTACTTTTTTTTGCATTTAAATTTTTATAATTTTAACTAGTTTTAATTTAATTGCGACTCACAAAAATACTTACCTATTCTCATAATTTTGAACGTCAGTAGAAGATCCTATTCTGTTGAGATTGCCTATGAGCAAGGAGGATAAAGCCACTTACTAAAGAGTGCATCACGTAAGTACGAAAGTAATTTTTATGACCTCAACCTTGTCCTTGAAAGAGAACCTTCTTATAACACTAGGATAAATTCTCAAAATATTTACTATAAAAAAGTTGAAATTTCTTTTACATTGTTGCACACAGAAAAAAGCTCTAGGCCAGTCCATTATATATCTACGACGACCATGTCGTTTTGAGAGAATCAATAGATAATCTTACTTACGCGAGGCTCAAGGACGCAATATATGTATGTCACTGATTTGTTTGAACATGCAACACAACTTGTAAGTCACTGATTTGTCGCTTGAGAAGTGTTCGCTATATTTACTCACGAAGATCCAGTTTGCACCCAACCCATCACTTGTGTTTCTTTATGTCCACTTGATATTAAAGGAACAAAAAATAGGTTAAAAAAAAAACGAGATGAAGGTTTCTACTTTTTTTTTTTTTTTGTCAAATCATGGCTCATCTCCTGAGCTACCATCTATCATGTTCTTTAAGATTTTTGGCCAGTTGTATTCATGTGTATCTCTGTAGTATTCGAAAGCTATAGACTTCAAGCATTCAACCTGAAATAAACTTCTCGTCCTTCTTTCAAGTGATTCCAACAACACAAATTAGTGAGAAAGAAGGACATGGAGCTTACCTTACGAAAAGATGAAGAACATGATGAGGTATCATACTTATTCTTTTAGTTACTATGATATCGTATAAAATTGAACTTATGGGAAGTTTTGATATGCTGGTCCTTTTGGGGATAATAAAATCATGATGGACGAGTGTTCTTTGAGGAAAAGGTATTAGAGTTTTATATTTAACGATTTCCATACATTTATTTCTCCAAAAGAAATGAAAGGAAAAATACAGCAAAAAGGGTCCATGATAGGAAATTATAATTAATAATAAATAAATTGAAAAAAGAGAATAGAATAAAAAGAATAAGGTTAAAGAAATAAAAAACGTAAATAATAATTAAATATATATAAATAAAAAAGAGAAAAGAGATAAAGAGAAAAAGAAAAATATAAGATATCATGAAAGCAATATATATATATATATATATATATATATATATATATATATAGTAGTATAAAATATTTTAAAGGGAAACAAAGATCTACATACAAAAAGGAAATTGTAATAATAATGAGGGATACGTATAAAATAATAATAATAATAAAGCATAAAAATATAATATTTAAAAGGAAGAAGAAGAGGAACTAGAGGCTCCTTTCTTATTTTAGAATTAAATCATTGCAATGACTAAAACATTAAGTTGGCTCGGAGCTCATTATGTTTGATCCTCACAATCCCCTTATCTTTCTGGACCTCACATTTATGACATATACAACTTATGGAATTAAAGAGCATCTCATATAGACTAACCAAGAAAATATACCATTAGTTAAAAATTACGTTATGCGTTTGATAGGTAAGGATGTTGATGATATAATAAATAATTCTTGATAAATATTATATGCTGGTTAGCTAAATCTAATGTATAAAGTTTACACAAACTTGTATAAGGTTGAACCTATAATCTCACATTCATTACTTGATTCAGAAGAAATGACATGATCGATATGTCAGCCCCACATGTTGTCATGTCACGTCAATATATCATGTGGATATGTCGTTGGACACAATTGTTTTGAATAGTCAATATGTCGGCTCCACTTGGTCAACACATAAGAAGAATCTTGCTGATGAGTTGACTCCACTTAATTAGGATTCGAGAATCCTAATTAAGAGAGATATTTATATAAAATCTATCTAAGTCGCCCCTTATTAACGAGGTAAAGATACCGGCTAGAGTTATGAGGTTGTTTCTTAGAGAAAAATTAAAAGTTATAAAGGAATAAGAGTCTTGAGTATGAGTCCTATTATGAGTTAGAGTTTAGAAGCCCTATAAATAATCATGTATTTCTCATCTTTTCATAAGCAATAGATGAATATTTTCTGCAGCCTTTGAGCAGCAACTTGAAGGGAGGAACCCTTATAGAGTTCCAAGGAGACCGATCCCCTAAAGAGATCAACCCCAAGTTTAGAATCTGTAAGGGTTCTAACATCTGGTATCAGAGCAACATTCTTGGCATCTCGCTACCCTTCCACAGCCATCCATCAGCTCTCCACAGCCGCCCAAAGAAATTTTCACAATTGCTTAAAAGATTGTCACCAAATTCCGTCGTCATCTCCACCACCGCGAATCATCCTTTGATCTCCCCGTGAATTGCAACAGGTTATGGTTTCCTGCCTTACTACTACTGCAATTTAGTTATCCTTATTTAAAAATCTAAAAAAAAAATTATTCCAAAATTGATACATAAACTTTTGATCGCAAAGTTTTCATCTCTACGACGAAATATACATTGCAAAATTCCAACCACATATTATAGATTGTTTGATCTTGCTACTACGTTTTTTCTATCCAAATCTCTACGAAATTTTTATGATAGCTTTGATACTTCATAACAGCAGATTTTCCTTTGGTTTTGTTAAAAAATTCTTAATATAAACTATTGATCTTTTATGTCTAAGCTGTTATACTTGAAAATCTATATTGTAAAATTTCAATCGCATAACACAATTTGTTTGATCTTGCTACGACGTATTTTTTGTCCAAATCTCTACAAAATTTTTATGATAGTTTTGACACTTCCTAACAGTGGATTTTCCTTTAGTTTTGTCGAAAAATTCTCAATATAAACCACTGATCTTTTACGTCCAATATGCTATACTTGAAAATCTATAGAAAATTTCAGCCACATATTATTGCCTTAACCGATCTATTTACAATCCTTTTTAAACGAAATTTCTTATACACTTCATAGATCATCTTGGCTTCTATTTAAGATTTATTTATTAAGGAATTTAACTCTAAAAATGATTTTGTATTACTGTAAATTTTTGTCGCAAACCATTAAAATTTTTCAACGAGAATTCTGCTATCGCAACTTGCACCAATTTCCTTACTGTTATAGTACCGAAATTTTCTTGATTAAATTGGACATCCTTACTGTCATATAAACTAAGATTTTACTATCAATTCTCTCCTCAAATCTCTCAAGTTTTTGATAGAAATTTCATCGAGAAACCATTATTTTTTCGACGATAATTATGCTCTTACAAGATAACACAATTCTACAACAAACTTCTACTGATTTCTATCAAACCTTTGCTGCCATCTACCACAAATCTAAAACTTTCATCTGCAGCCCTAAACCTCCACTAAACCACACTCTCAAACTGCACCCAAAGCAGCCACAAAACAAGCTTAAACCGTAACCTACATCCACCAATTCACCAACCCTTTCAACCATCACTTCTCTCAACCTATACATATCTTTAACCCGACAACAAAAGAGAGATTTTAACATCACAGATTTGGAGGCATATACTATGGCATCTAAGAAGGTAATTAATGTTAAATTCGAAGCTTTCGAGGCACGAATGGAAGATAAGATTCGGACTCTCTTTACCAAACTCAGTTTGGGCCGACCACCAAGCCCAAAGAAAACACATCAAGGAGAGCTCTAACCAATCGTACTAAGTGCGAAGAGATGAATTCCAAGAGAGGAGAGGCTCTATGACCGACCCCAAGTATCCACACATGCGAGTGGACTTTCCTAGATGGGAAGAAGGAGACCCGATTGGTTGGATCTTGCGCGTGGAGCAATATTTTCGGTACTACAAAATCGCGGACGCATCTATGGTGAAAATTATAGCTATATATCTTGAAGGGGATACCATATAGGGGTTTAACTGGTTTGAATACACTCATAGAGTCCTCTCATGGTAACAATTCAAAGAAGGACTACTGATCCACTTCGGACCAACCAATTACGAGAACATTGACGGACAACTAGCAAAGATCCAACAAACTCAACCATTCAGGAGTATCAAACCAGGTTTGAAAGGTTATCTAATCAAACTTGTGATTGGTTTTAGAAAAAGCTATTGGGAACCTTCATTGAGGGCTTAAAGCCAGAGATCCGGAGAGAAGTTAAAGTGAGACAACCGTACACGCTTATGGCAGCCATCTCTTTCTCACGACATCAAGAGGAGCAATTAAACCATGAAGCTCAAAGGACTAAGGTCACTTCTCGACCAGAAATACTGAAGCCCTCAACCTCCCCTACTGTCAACCAAGTCCCTATACTAAAAAGGTTGACAAGAGAAGAGTTTTAGGAGTGATATGCGAAGGGGTTATGTTGGCACTATGACGAGCCATGGAGCTAGGAGCATTATTATAGTAAAGGGAGACTTCTTATGATTGAACCAGTAGAAGAAGAGGTCATTGAATATCTAGAAGAGAGCCTTGAACATGACGAAGAAGATGCGAAAGAAGAGTCACAACCGACCGATGTTATGGTACACGCACTAGCTGGCTACTCATACCCGCAAACGATGAAAGTCGGAGGCCTTCTCAAACAACACCCGATCACTGTTCTCATCAACACGGGTAATACTAATAACTTCCTAAATACTAAGGTTGTAGCTCAAATGGTACTTCACATCGAAGGTTGCAGCAAGTCTAATGTAAAGGTCATCGACGACAGAACCCTAAAGTGCGACCAAAGATGCCCACGAGCGAAACTGTTGCTGCAAGACCAAGAGATAATTACATATTTCTTCCTCCTCCCTCTTGATGATCATGAGGCCATGCTCAGAATTGAATGGTTGATGACATGAGGTAATGTTTCCTAGAATTTTATGAAACTAATTATGAAATTTTATAGTAAGGGCAAACAAGTGATACTACACGGGAAATATGGGGGCGATGTAACGATGATTTGCACACAACAAATGGAGAAGGTTTTGCATAAAACATGTAGTAGCTTTTTGGTATAACTTGAGCAACAAACTAAGGGAGAGCCAACAGAATTTAAAGATCCAAATCAACTTCCTTTGCTTGCTGAATTTTTATATATATTTGACGAACCGCGCAACCTACCTCTTACCCGTCGGTAAGATCATTGTATAATGATTCATCCAAGCAAACCTCCAGCAAATACTCAGCCATATCAGTATCCACATCTCCAGAAGGATGAAATAGAAAGGACTGTAAAAAAAATACTTGAAATAGGAGTTATTCGGTCAAGTTGTAGCCCCTACTCTTCACCGGTGCTTCTTGTATGAAAGAAGGACGAAATATGGCGATTGTGTGTTGATTACCGAGCTCTCAATGGCAAAATTGTCAAGGACAAATATCCTATTCCAATAGTAGATGAATTGCTAGATGAAAAGGAGCATAAATATTTATAAAGCTGGACCTTTGATCCGGGTATTATCAAATACGAGTGTGCGAAGAAGACATACCGAAAATTGCCTTTCGAACACATAATGACCACTACAAATTTTTGCTTTCTTTAACAAAAGGTAGAATATCTTGGGCATATCATATTAGAGGAAGGTGTGACAGTGGACCCCCCAAAATAAAAGCAATACAGAACTGGCCAACCCCGTGGAACATAAAATTGCTACGTGGCTTTCTCAGTTTAATAGGCTACAACCGTAAGTTCATGAAAAACTATGGAAAGATCAGTGCACTACTCACTTCTCTACTGAAAAATGATACCTTCTAATGGTTGGACAAAGCCTCCATTGCCTTCGACAAACTTAAGGCAGCCATGACGACGATGCTAGTGCTAGCGCTACCATATTTCAGCCGACCCTTCATCATTAAGGCCGATGCATCTGGAGTCGGAATTAGAGACATTCTTATGCAAGATGGTCGACCACTCATATACACTAGCAAGACATTATCTCCCTCCCATCAAAACATGTCAATATATGATAAGGAGTTGCTCGCCATTATGCACGCAGCAATGAGGTGGAGATTGTACTTGATCGGGCGATGCTTTCAAATCAAGACTGACCATAAAATCCTAAATTATTTCTTGGAATGGAAGATATCTTCCCCCGAGCAGCAAAAATGGGTAACAAAGCTTCTTGGATATGATTATGAAATAACTTACAAAAAGGGGAAAGAGAATGTTGTTGTAGATACGCTTTCACGGCTACCTAAGCAAACTGAATTTTGGCCATTTCACTTTCGATTAGTGACTTCCTTAAGGATATTAAGAGGGAATGGCAGGAAGATTCGGAGACCAGTAAGATCATAAAAAAATTGGAGGAAGCACCAAGTTCTATGGTTCATTACAATTGAGACTCAAAAGAATTATGCTATAAGGGACGCATTATGCTTGTGACAAATTCTACTTGCATCTTCACGAGCAGATTTTGAACAAAGTTATTCCATATGCAAGGTACTAAATTAAAAAAGAGTATGACATATCTGTTAGGATCGAAGCGGCACTAAGAGGGGGGGGTGAATTAGTGCAGCGGTAAAGTACGATAAACTTTTGACGATTTAAACATTTTCGAAAACTTCGTACGATAAAAGTAGCGTTTCGTTTGAAACCGTTTTGATTGTGTTTTAACTTGAAGGGATACGTAAGGAGACAAAGAAGTAGAGCATCAAAGTGAAGATGGTTTGCAGTAATATAAATGACAATAAGATAAACGCAAATCGATTTATAGTGGTTCGGTCATGCGACCTACATCCACTTGCGAAGCCTTCTTCGATGAGGCTCCCAACTTCCACTAGCAAATCACTTTGAAGGGGAAGGACAAAGACTTTTATTTCAATCTCTTGCTTCTCAAAGGTTCTAATCTTAGCTGAGAATTGAGGGGTATTTATAGGCCTCAAGAGGATTCAAATTTGGGCTCCAAAATTTGAATTCTCTTTGGTTCCCGATGCTGGCGGTGCCACCGCTTGGTTCTTGGGTTCTAGGCGGTGCCACCGCCTACACTATTTCAGCTCACTGGTTGGGCTCCAAACTTGGCCCAAACCAGTCCGAACTCGGGCCCAATTGGCCCCTACTTGAGTTATAGGATTAACACCTAATCCTAACCCTAATTAACATGCTAACTACGAATTTAAAGACATTTTCTAAGCTATTATAAAGTCCGCAAGTCAAGACTTTTTTCCGACGAGCTTCCGGCGAACTTCCGATGGTCTTCCGACGAACTCTCGGAAACCATTCTACGGACTCCCGGCAAGCTCCTAGACTTCACGATTTGATTTTGGCGAGTTCCAATGAGTTTCTTTGGCAAGCTCCGATCTTTCTCGGTGAGCTCCGCAAACTTTCAACGAACCTTCCGGCGAGCTTCCGAAAAACCCTTCGGCAAGCTCCCTACTCATTCTCGGCTAGTTCTGGCAGCATTCCCGATGAACCTTCGGACTTTCGTCGAACTCTCGAACTCACAACAAATCCTTCGCGCTTGACTCCGACACTTTGTTTCGCTTTATGTCTTCGTCGTTATCGTAGTTAATCCTGCACACACAAGCCAAAACTCTACTCCGATCTAGACAATTATTATAACGTGAATTGACATTCTGTTGCCCGGCACATCATTGGTTGGCGTTTCGTCCGATTCTTCAGCGCATCGTCCTCTCTTGTGGCTTGTTGCCCAATCAGCGGTTGACCTCCATAACCCCGATATCCTTGGCGCAATTCCGCTCTTGGCCCGATGCCCGACGTCCGAAGCCTTCTGCCATCCAATATCCTAACGTGATCTCCTCTAGCGCAACGTCAATTCCTCCTACGTTAACTGTCTAATCCTGATCGAGTAGACCTGTATCACTCAAAATGCAGTTAAACATCTAAACACAATCAATTAGTTTCATCATCGAAATCCGAGATTCAACAATATCACCCATAAACTGACGGCCATACGGAAGTTATAAATAGGTGCTTGGAGATAGCCCAAAGCCACCCACCAAATATGACTACCCAAGGAGAACTTCAGACCTAACAAGTGCCATTATTGATCGACGGATCATGACTTGACGACGACGATCCACTACTAAAGTGCTAATACAACGGGTGAACCAACCAACAGAAGATGCCACTTGGGAGAACTATGACAACTTGAAGATCAAATTTCTAGAATTCATGAATCGTTAGCCTCAAGGACAAGACTGATTTGAAGAGGGTGGGTCTATTAGGACTCTAGTTAGGAGAGTCCTAACTGAGAGGGACATTCATATTAAATCTACCTAAGCCGACTCCTATTAAAGAGGTGAAGAGGCCGGCTAGGGTTAGGAGGTTGTTTCTTAGAGAAAAATTAGGAGTTGTAAAGAAATAGGAGTCTTGAGTAGGAGTCCTATTAGGAGTTAGGGTTTAGAAGCCCTATAAATAGCCATGTATTTCTCCTCTTTTCATAAGCAATAGATGAATATTTTCTATAGCCTTTGAGCAACAACTTGGAGGGAGGAACCCCTATAGAGTTCTAAGGAGGCCGATCCCCTAAAGAGATCAACCCCAAGTTTAGAATCTGCAAGGGTTCTAACAAACAGTTTCACATGGAATACACACTAGTTTTATATGATCGATCAACTTATCCCCCATGATTGACATGATAGGGGTAATCGATTGACTGCCTACTGCTACCTTAGCTCTAGGGCCTCTCAACAAGTAAGGCTAGCTAGTCGTCCAATAAATGTCGAAGTGGAGAGAATCACACAATCCTAGGTCTAGCACAAGATAACAACAGTCATGGCCGAATGCCATACCCCCATTACTACATGAATTATGTAATAGGTGAGCATAACAATCCCAAATGACTACTATAAAAGAGACGACATAAGTACATCCCAACACACAACATCTCTTTAAGTTTGATTAATCTATCCTATTCAACTATATCATTGACTTAAGCATCGAAAGGACATTTATCAGGATCACTCTCAACATAGTTCTTGTAGGGCTTGAGCATCCAACATGGGGAGTTTTCACTTGAGCGACTCGGGTTGAAACCAAGTTGGATCCATTTTAGCTTTCAAGTCAAATAATCATAATATGTTCTAATAGATCGGTGCTAGAAAGAGGGCTAGCATGTCTTAGGAAAACTTTACGATCTTATCTCAAAGAAATCTTGAGGACCCAAATGCTCTTTTCCCAAAACCCTTGATCTAAATGATCTTGAACCAACTAGTGGTGTTGATTGGACCAAACCCACCTCTTTAGGAACTAGAGCCTAACCTTTTTTGCAAATTATTCCAAGGCTCGACTTTTCTCCAACCAACTCGCCAACACCCGACACAACTATCAATAACTATTCCCGTCAAGACTTTTCACACTTTAGGTCAATAAGTGCAAGTTCTTATCTAGACTATTGTGCCCTACTCGCCCAACAAGCACCACCGACTCCATTCACTTTGCCATTTCCCTCTCTCGTTCCACCGCCAATCTCTACCCCAAGCCTGGCTACTCATTGTCGACCAACCCAAGCTCTAGTGCCATAAGTAGTGCACTCTCGCCCACCAAATCTTCTTGTCCCGCCACCATAATCAAAAGCCCCTATCAAGTCAGTCCCTAATTGAGAGACCCTTGAAAGACATCAGGAAAGAGATAAAAGTAAGGAAATCATACTTATCCTTTTTCATAAAGAGCATTAATGAGGAGCCAATTCCCTAAAGATTTTGACTTCCGATACTATTTATAAAAATTTTGACCCTTCAAAGCACAAGAGTGGTTTGCTAAAATTTTGACTTCCGATACTATTTATAAAAATTTTGACTTTCGATACTATTTATAAAATTTTGATTCCCTCATATGTTGGACTTTTTCAATTACCCTAAGGAGGGTAGCACAAGAGTGGTTTGCTAAGATTGAATCAATCTTCTTTGGTAGCTCACCAAGAGTTTGAGCTCAATTTTATGAACTATCAACTCCTCAGAGAAGCCCACCACTTCCCTCCTCTCCATATGACAAGAGGAAAAGGAGTCTTTGGAGAACTATATTAGGAGGTTTGCTTGGTCACTAACCTAACTCCCTCCGTTCTTATTGTTAGGATCAAGAGTGGTACTAAGAGAGAGGGTGAATTAGTGTAGTCGAGAAAATCGTTGGTTTGTAATATATTTCATTCATAAAATATTGATTTCGGAAAGTGCTTGACTTTAGAATGAAAGAACTAGTAGTTATCTAAGAAACTAATGTCAGTAATGAAAAGCAGAAGGGAAATAAGCACATCGAAATTTATAGTAGTTCGGTTATTGTGACCTACATCCACTTCTGATTCCGCCTCCGTAAAGATCACTAGTATCCACTAATGGTCTTCCTTCAATAGACGAAAACCAACCACCTCTTTACAGTGCTTTCTCCTTTTCACGGGCTTAGAAGATAACCCTTACAAGTCTCACACCTCTCTTGAATGATCTCAATACTTAGAAAGGGAGGAGGACTCTTTGCACTTTTATAATACTTTTAGCACCCCAATAATTCAAGATTATGTTCACACTTTTGTGTCCTTTCATGTAGAAAAGGATGGGATATTTATAGGCCCCAATGACTTCAAAATTAAAGCAAAAAAGTGTCACATCCCCGGATTTCAAGGTACTAGCGGTACCACAGCCATTATTGGGTGGTACTACCACCTGTAGACTGACACTGGGTGGTACCACCACCCAGTCTAAGCGATATGACTACTTGATAGAGCTCGTAGACCGAGCTCTGGTGGTACCACCACCTGACAAGGGCGGTACCACCATCAGGAAGCATTAACTGCTAATGGTACCACCACCCAGTCTGGGCGGTACCATCACTCAAAGCACCTAGGAGACCGAGTCCTAGGTGGTGCCATCGCCAGTCATGACTTTAGGTGCTGAATGGGCTATTCACTCGGCCCAATTCAATCCTGTTAAGGGCCTAGTTGGCCCCTAACTGAGATATTGGGATTACCTCTTAATCCTAACTCAACTAATGTACTAACTACGATTAAGACAAGCAATCTCTGTCCGATATGTCGAGTTTTCTCTCGGCGATCCTCTGACCAACTTCTCAGCGAGTTTTTCGGTGAGCTTCTGGTGAACTCCCGACGAACCCTCAACGAACTCCCGACGAACTCTCAGTGAGCTCCTGATACACTTCCAGTACATCATCCGAATCTTCGACTCCGGCTCATCATCTGCTTTATGCCTTACTGCTATCACAGTTACTCCTACACACTTATCTCAACACATAGATTATATCAAACAATTTACCAATTGATTTCATCATCAAAATCCGAGATTCAACAATCTCCCTCTTTTTGATGATGATAACCAATTGGTAACAGAGTTAACCTAAACTCCCCCTATCTATATGCCATACTTGAGAGTATACAAACTTGAATTTATAACCTTGAATTCAAGCTTTAATCGATTTTAATTAGAAATCACATGCATTGTGCATCATGATAGTTTCAAGTCATCAAGATATTAAATGCACAATTTCATTGCATGATAAAATACTTCGGGCATAGCATTACATTACTACTTGCATGAAGTATCATTATGATATATCTTTTATGGCTATTGCATGGTAGTATTCAAAAGTTCACAATATTAAGAATATGATATTGCATCATTGTATAGTAACATTAAAAATTTTTAGTATTAAAGAGATCACAACATCAAAGTGAACACAAAATCAAAAGTTCTTAACATTAAAGGTTCTCAACATAAAAGAGATCACAACATCAAGGTTAATACAAGATCACAACATCAAAGTGAATACAACATCAAAAGTTCTCAACATAGAAGAGAGAGATTTCGTCAACTTCTCCTCCTTTATCATCAGCAAAAAGATATATATTAGCTATTCAAGTGGTGGCAAGTCAAAATGTCTAAAAAAAGTATTAAGTTATTGATGAATCTGCTATAACTCAGTTATGATTTGATCTTGATATTGTTCAAATCGATTCATTCGAGTGCTTATGTCATCGGCAGATAAGGAGGGTGCTTGCTCTGTTAGAGGTATTACCTTAAAGGGACTAGTAGGAGGAGATTGATGTTTCCTAAATATTGGTATTTCAGGTTCTGGATCAGGTGGGAGGGGGTCAGCCCTTCTAAGTAATCTAGTCCAAGTCCCATTTCTGACTATACATCTTAACCTTCTTAACAAGTTTCTATTTATGATGTTGAACCTATCTAGTTTCAAGATTTCTTTATTAAGTGGAATGACTATGTCATATGCATGGATTAGTCTAGTGATCAAGCCACCGTATGGAAGCATCATGTCATTTTTTGATAGTTCAATAATGTTTTATTGTATTAGGTAACCAAAATAATTGTCATGTCCCTTCATAATCCAACACATCGTTCCTAATTTCATTTGGCTAACTTCATCATGATGATACTGTTTTGAGAGTATAATACTTATCAAAATGTGATGAAGTAATTTGGTATTGAAAGGTAGTAAGTATTCACATATTTATGGAAGGATATACAAGTTTAAATTATAAAAAATTATACGTAAGGCATTAGAATAAGTGGTCCCAATCGATTCTTCATCCCATTGTCCTCTAAAGTAACAACCTCTCCTTTTCTCATCAATTCCTATGAGATTGTAAATTATACTATCCGTAATGGGTATATGATGTCCTAAGAGATAAGTAGAGACCCTATCGTGTTCATCCACATGCATGTTATTGTAGAACAACCTAACAAGTTTAGGATAAATAGGTTCATTTATTTGAAGGATTGAGTGTTAGGATTAAGAGCACTAAGAGGGGGGGGGGGGGGGGGTGTGAATTAGTGCAGCGGAAAACCTTCTACGATAAAAATCGCATTCGTTCGATAAAAGTGATTTCGGTAGGAAAGCCGATTCGTAAATCACTTTAACTTTTGATTAAGCGAGATGCAACAAAGATATAAGTGCAGTTTGCAGTTATGGTTCAAATCAGATAGTAGACGCAAATTGAAATATGATATTCGTACGAAAAAACTGATTTACGTCTAAATGCTGATTCGTAAATCACTTGATTAAGCGAGATGCAGTTAAAGCAAGGATATAAAGGCAGTTTGTAGTTATGATAGAAATCAAAACGTAAACGCAAACTGAAATATGATGATCGTACGATAAAACTGATTTACGTCTAAATGCCGATTCGGAAAGTGCAAAGCTTGAAACCCGATCGTATATGCGTAGAAAGCAGTAAGCTTTTAAGGAGATTTGCAGTAAGGATAAGATGCTCAAAGTAAATACAAACCGAGATTTAGAGTGGTTCGGTCAATCTTGACCTACTCCACTTTTGGCTTCCTCCACCGACGAGGTCACCGACGTCAACTAGAGGCCTTCCTTCAATAGGCGAAGGCCAACCACCCTTTTACAGTTTGACTCCTTTTGACGGGCTCAGGAGACAACCCTTACAGAATTTTCTCTCCTCTCTTTAAAGTTCAGAACTTGGAAGAAAAGAGGGAGAAGAAATTTTGGCCTTTACAACAATTTTGAGCTCTAATAATCATAGAATAAGATCAGGATTTCGGTGTATGTTTTTTTGCCTTTCAGTGCTGAATGGGTGGGGTATTTATAGGCCCCAACCCAGTTTGAATTTGGAGCTCAAAACTGTCAATTCCCGGAATTCCAGGATCTAGCGGTTGCACCGCTTGACTGGGGCGGTTGCACCGCCTGGTAGAGCTCGAAGACTGAGCCTCTGGGTGGTGCCACCTCCTGTCAGGGGCGGTTGCACCTCCTGCCAGAGCTCGAAGACCGAGCTCAGGCGGTGCCACCTCCTGATTGAGGCGGTTGCACCGCTCAGCCAGAGCTCGGAGATTGAGCCCAAGCGGTGCCACCTCTGTCAGGGGCGATTGCACCTCCTGCCAGAGCTCGAAGACTGAGCTCAGGCGGTGCCACCGCCTGACTGAGGCGGTTGAACCACCTGGCAGAAATCTTGGTCCGAATGGGTTGATCCATTCGGCCCAATTTGGGTTTTTTCAGGGGCCCAATTGCCCCAAGATTAAGTTAATGGGATCACCTCCCATTTCCAACTTAATCATTGTGCTAACTACGATTTTTCCTAAGATATTTACTGTAACTTGCTCCGGTGCGTCAATCGCTTCTTCCGGCGAGTTTCCGACGAACTTCCGTCGATCATCCGATGAACCCTCGGTGATGTTTCTGCGGACTTCCAGCAAACTCCTGGACTTGCGACGATCCACTTGGCGAGTTTCGACGAGCTTCTTTGGCAAGCTCATGGACTTCTCAGATTTGTTCCCGCAGAACCTCCGACGACTGTCCGAACTTCCGTCGAACTCTCGAACTCCCAACGTGATCATTGTCTTGACTCCGGCGCAACTCCTGTTGCACATCTTATTTTCATCGTAGTTAATCATGCACGCTTATCTCAACATATAGATTAGATAACAAATGACAATTTACTTCATCATCAAAATTCGAGATTCTACATTGAGAGGATATCTAGGTTAGCAAACCATTAAATTGGTTCCAAATTGCTCAATTCATCTAAATCTATATATTTCCCCTTATGAACATTTCTAGTCTCTATGGTTGAAAATTTAAGGGCATGTTGAGGAGAATAAAAAGTATGGAGTCATAGGTTTCATCTAATCTCCTCTTCCCTTTGTCCCTTAAGGATCTTTTTGAAGTCATGGAGATTACATTTATTAAGAACAAATGAGAGGCAAGAACAAGTAATGCAAAGAAGGAAACGATTTGGTTTAGGGATTACCTTAGTAGTTTAACCTTCTTATGATCACCAAAAGGGGGGTTTGAGATTGATCCTTGATTTAGTAGAGGATGAGGATTTTTTTGAGTTACTAGAGGGAGAGCAAGAGGAATTAGGGATTTGGGGCTCTTTGGAGAGGTGTAGAATGAGGTGGGGTCAGTTCTAACGCCGACCCTAACTTGGGTTTTTATAGTGCTGAGTTACAAGTGGTGCCACTGCCAACTGGGTAATGCCACCGCCTACAGGTAGTGTGTCACATCCTGAATTTTTTTTTATTTATTTATTTCCACACAGGCCAAATAGATAAACATCACTTTATTCATCATCTATAACCATTTATTACAATTCATTTATTCATCAAATTACAAATAGAAAAGTAAACGTAGTGATGTTAACTTCAAGAGTCATCTTACTGGCTCTACCTAGCGGTAGAGGAAGGTCCGCTCTCCATTGGAATCCGATTTAGTACTAGAGGGAGGCTGCTTTGAAAATCAAAAACAAAGAAAATTCAGCAACATTGAGTAGGAACCCCAAAAGTCAAATCAAGATAAATACATGACCAAAATTCAATCAATCATCCCATTGGCGTATATCAAATACCCGAAGGAGCACTCCCTCAACAACGGATGTAGAGGCTTTATCCTACGGGATGAGTTTGTGTTCTCCCAACAGCGGATGGAGGCAAACTCATATCACACTTCTAACAGCGGATGGAGTGGTATCCCACACCCGCCAAAGTGGGGACACGTTCCTCCCAACAGCGGATGGAGGAACCGTCCAGCCGCCACGTCTGACGGCCCGCTAATCCCCGAAGGGAATCGCCGTACCTGCCCTTGAAAGGGAAATAACATAATCTCACACTAGTCATGTCCATATAGGAATGAAATAACGCATTTAAACATTTCTTTCAAATATCATCAATACCAAATAATATAAATTAGCCCTCAATTGACTTGAACTCTAGTTCAATTGATCCAATTGAACTCAATTTACTAGGACCTAACTGAACCGATCTCTAATCCTTATTTAACTGATCTGGAACCACCCTAGACTAGTATAATTTGGATTAGATTAGGTTCAATTTAGGTTAAACTAACTTGAATAAGTCAATCAATTTGGAATCACCCTGAATTGATCTAGACTAATCAAGCCTAGTTTAGTTCAATCAATACTTGGGCTCAAATCCAACAATAATATTGAGCTAGATTAAGCTAGCTCATCTACTAGTCATGTGCATTATATATGACTGGGTATGCATCACACAAAGCTGGCCCAGCCTTGGCCCATGGACTGGTCATGTGCATCGCATGTGACCACCCATGATAGTTAGGTTGGGTTAGCCTACGGGCCAAGGCCTAATCCGTGGGTTGGGCCTGGCCTACGGGTTGGGCCTGGTCTACTAATTAGGCCTCGCCAATAGGCTGTGGCCTGACCTATGGGTTGGGCCTGGCTTGTGAGCAATTTCAATCCAAATAATATATAATTTCATACCGCAACATATATTCATTAGCAATATAAACAAAAAACATAATAACACATTGAATGATAGACAAGGAGATAAGCTTTAAAACAAGGAAATAACATTCTAATTTAATTGGAAATCATAATACATTAAAAGACATAAACTTTAATATAATGAAATAACCTTCTAAATTCACATAAAAATCATGCTTTCAATACATATAAAATTTCAACATATTTTAGTCAAATTCTAAATCATTCATAATAGCATATTTTAAATTTCAAATTAATGAATATCACAAAAGATTTTAGATAACATATTTTAATCTAATAATATTTTAATCCAGATAAGATTAAAGATAAACAGTAATATCAGGAAATATCAGATAAAACATATAAATTTTTAACATCTTTAAATCTATAATAAAAACTTAATCATGGGTCAACATTATACAAGTGATTACTTTAATGTAATAATAAAAAATTTAACATTTAAAGAATTGATAAACATTTTTTTCAAACTACAAGCTTTCAACATTCAAAGAATCAAAATAAAAACTTAAACTTTTAAATTTAAGAAAGGCAGGGAAACCTACCTCTTGTCAATAGGGTGTAACTCCTCGTTCTCTTGTTAACATGGTGTAACTCCTCGTTCCTCCCGCTGCTAGGCTCGACTAGGTGAGGAACGAAGGAGAGAAATCCCTCCCTTTAAATAGGAGGAGGTGAGCCTCTATTAAGGGAAATAAATTTTAATTTTCATATTTATTTAATATAAATTATTTCTATTTAATATACTAACAAATATGATATCATCATATTTGGAATACTTACTAGTTATTTCCTTAATTCATATCAACAAACAAGGAAGTAGATTAAGATTTCCTTAAATTATAATAACAAGTAAGGAAATAAAATCAATTCCTAACTTAAATATTTGATTTGATTACATTTCTCCCCTCCTATAGGAAATTTGGTCCGCAAATTTAGCTTACCTTAATAGAATAGATGAGGATACTGCTCTCGCATATCTTCTTCTCTTTCCCACGTTGCCTCTTGGTCTGAATGGTGTTGCCAACAAATCTTTACCAAAGGTATAATTTTGTTCCTTAGAACATGTTCTTTCCTTTCCAAGATCTGGGTTGGTTGTTCTCTAAAAGTGGTATCATTTCGTAGTTGTAGAGGTTGGTAAGATATGACATGTGATGGATCCCTGATATATCTTCGAAGTATTAACACGTGGAATACATCATGGATGCTAGCCAAAGCCGGGGGCAATGCCAATCTGTATGCTACAGGTCCAACCTTTTGTAAGATCTCAAATGGGCCAATAAATCTTAGGGCTAACTTTCCCCTTTGACTAAACCTCATAACTCCCTTGGTTGGCGACACCATTAAGAAGATGTGCTCACCAACTTCGAACTCTAGATCTCTTCGCCTTCGATCTGCATAACTTTTCTAACGACTTTGAGCTGTTAATAATCTTTGGCGTATAATTCGAATATTATCAGCATCTTTTTGAATTAATTGAGGCCCCAAAAGCTTCCGTTCTCCTACCTCATCCCAATATACAGGTGATCTGCACTTTCTTCCATAAAGAGCTTCAAATGGAGCTATCTGTATGCTAGAGTGGTAACTATTATTATAAGAAAACTCAATTAGATGTAAGTGCATATCCCAACTCCCACCAAAGTCCAAAGCACATGCTCTTAAGAGATCTTCAAGAGTTTGTATTGTCCTTTCAGATTGACCATCAGTTTGGGGGTGAAAGGTTGTACTAAACTTTAACTGTGTGCCCAAAGATTTTTGTAGACTTCCCCAAAATTTGGAGGTGAATCTTATATCTCTATATGAGATAATGCTAACTCGCACCCCATGATATCGAATAATTTCTTTAATATATAAGCTTGCTAGTTTATCCAATAAATACTTCTTGTTAATAGGAAGGAAGTGAGCATATTTAGTAAGTCTGTCTACTATTACCCAAATTCCGTCATATCCTTTCACAGTCTTGGGTAATCCTATCACAAAATCCATAGTGACTTGCTCCCACTTCCATTCAGGAATCGAAATCCTTTGCAACTTTCCCGCAGGTACTCGATGTTCTATCTTCACCTGTTGACATATCAGACATTTAGAGACAAACTATGCTATATCTCTCTTCATACCACGCCACCAATATTTTTGTCTTAAATCTCGATACATCTTAGTAGTCCCGGGATGGATATTAAATTTTGATCTATGTGCCTCCTCTAATAATTGCATCTTTACTATATGGCTTTCGGGAACACAAAGTCGATTGTGGAATGTAATAGAACCATCTTCGGCTTAGAGGAATTCAGGTCTAGATCCTTGAGCTATTTCCTTAACTATCATTTGAAGATATGTATCTTCCTTTTGACCTTCTTTTAACCTTTTCCACCAAAAATGATTGTGCCATCAAACACACAAGAAAACCTTTATTTGTCTCCGATAAAAGTTTAAGTTTTAAGTCTCGTAACTCCGTCATCATAGAATTCCTTTGAATATTCATATAGGCTACAAGACTGTAGGTATTTCTGCTTAAGGCATCAGCAACTACATTAGCTTTCCTAAGATGGTAGTTGATATTAAAATCATAATCCTTTAGAAAGTCCAACCACCTTTTTTGTCTCATATTTAAATCTTTCTGTGTGAAAATATATTTGAGACTCTTATGATCTGGGAAGATTTCGAAAGTCTATCTATAGAGATAATGCCTCCAAATTTTCAGTGCAAAAATGATAGCTGCTAGCTCTAAGTCATGAGTAAGATAGTTCTTTTCATGAGGCTTTAATTGCCTCGATGCATAAGTAACTACCCTCTCGTTTTGCATTAGAATGCAACCAAGCCCTTGTAGTGAGGCATCACTATACACTACAAAACCTTCTCCCCCTGAAGGAATCACCAAGATAGGAGCACTGGTTAATTTCTTCTTCAATTCTTGAAAACTTTGTTGACATTTATCATCCCACATGAATTTTATGTTCTTTTGTGTCAACTTGGTCAATGGTGCTGCTATTTTTGAAAAGCCTTCTATGAATCTTCTATAGTATCCAGCCAAACCCAAGAAGCTTCTAATCTCTGAAACATTAGAAGGCTGCTTCCATTTTATCACAACTTCAATCTTGTGAGGGTCAACAGATATGCCAGCGCTCGAAATTACATGACCAAGAAACATAATTTCATTAAGCCAGAAGTTGCACTTGCTTAACTTGGCATATAGTTTCTCTTGCCTTAGGACTTCCAGAACTGTCTTAAGATGGTGTTCATGCTCTGCTATGCTTTTGGAGTAGATCAGGATATCATCAATGAACACAATTACAAATTTATCAAGATAAGGGTGGAACACCCTATTCATGAGGTCCATGAAGGCAGCTGGTGCATTTGTGAGTCCAAAAGGCATTACTAAGAATTCATAATGACCATACCTTGTTCTAAAGGCAGTTTTCTGTATGTCTCCTTCCCTTATCTTTAGTTGATGATACCCGGATCTCAAATCAATCTTTGAGTATACCTGAGTACCTTGAAGTTGATCAAACAGGTCATCTATTCGGGGAAGAGGATATTTATTCTTTATGGTCACTTGGTTGAGCTATCTATAATCGATGTATAGTCGTATAGATCCATCTTTCTTCTTCACAAATAGGACAGGGGCACCCTAAGGTGATACACTAGATCGAATAAAACCCTTGTTCAAAAGCTCTTGGATCTATTTCTTTAACTCCTCCAACTCAATTGGTGCCATTCTATATGGAGGTTTAGAAATAGGTGCAGTACCAGGTAGAAGATCAATTGTAAATTCAATCTATCTATTTGGTGGCAGTGCAAGTAGATCTTCAGGAAAAACATCTGGAAAATCCCATACAATGGGGATGTCCTTTAATATTGGCTTCTTAGATTCTTCTCCAGAAATAAAGGCCAAGTATCCTTGACATCCCTTCAGTAATAGTTGGGTAGCACTCAAGGCTGAAATAATAGAAGGGAACTTTTCTTGAATCCCAATGAACTTGAAAGGTGGTTGATCTAGAGGTGAGAAAGTAACAGTCTTCTAAAAACAATCGACACTTGCATGGTATGCGGAAAGCCAGTCCATACCCAAGATAGCATCGAAATCTTGAAATTCTAGTAGAATAAGATCTACTAGCAAATCATGACTTTCAATTGTAATAACACAGTTTCTATATATTTGATCAACTATCAAAGAGTTTCCAACTGGTGTTACTACCATTAATGTATTATTCATTGTCTCACGATTCTTATGTAGTTTCATAGCAGAACAAGGTGATATAAAAGAATGCGTAGAACCAGAATCAATAAGCACAAATGCTAGCATACTATAGAGTATGATGATACCTTTAATAATAGATCCCGAGGCTTCAGCATCTTGGTGAGTCAGTGCGTAGACTCTTGCCTGTCCTTCCTCTCTCGGTCGTAGCTATTGTTGTCCAGTTGTTTGGGGTGGAGCTCGGCATTGATGTTGTTTCCGTAGGCAATCCTTCGACATGTGCCCGGGTTGTTGACAATAAAAACATACGCGTTGTCCCATGGGGCATGAGGTGGAAACATGATCTATCTTCCCACAGAAATAACATCTTATAACAACTTGATTGCTAGGAGCTCCTCCTTGTTGATGCCTTAACTATTTGCCTTTTCCTTTCTTTGAGGGTCCAGAATGTGATCCTCCATACGTAAATGGTACAGCACTAAAAGGTCACTTTCGATCCTTTATTTGTTGTAATTCATTATCTAATTTCTCTACCACCAAAGCTCGATTTAACACTTCAGCATATGTTGGTAAAATCAGTACTGCAACAGACTTTCTAATTGATGATCGAAGTCCCCTCTCAAAATGACGGGCTCTTTGACTTTCATTAAAAGCAATATGTGGAGAGAACTGAGCCAACTCAGTGAAATGATGATCATATTCCATTACAGTTCTATTTCCTTGGTGGATGCTAAGGAACTCTTGTTGTTTCTCAAAGCGAACTGAATCAGGAAAGAACTGTTCATAAAATGCATCTTTAAACTACTCCCAAGTTACCACATTACCTCCAACCTCTAACATCCTCCTTTTTGAGGTCCACCAAGTGTCTGCCTTCCCTTCCAAAATGAAAGAAGCAAAAGACACTTTTTGATTTTCCCTACATTCGATAGCTTTGAGTGTCTTTTCCACTTGATGAATCCAACGTTCAGCAAAGATTGGATCTGGCTTGCCTTCAAAAACTAGTGGTCCCAATCTCTTAAAGTGATCTAAAGTATTATTCCTACCCCGTGGAATTTTATCTTGTTCCTCTTGACGCTCAAAATATCCTCTAATAGCATTGAGGACTCCGTGTACATTATCTTGAGCATTGACGGGTGCTGGGGCATGAGGGGCATTCTGCGAAGTCGAAGAAGCTGGTCTATAATCAGTGACAGGTGTATGTGAGGATTGGGTTTACTCTACGATGCGTGGAGCTTACAAGTTATTATTTGTTTGAACACCTCTCCGAGTGCGTAGACCAATAGCATTGCGACAATAAGCACCTCGAGTGATAGGACCACTAATCTCTGGAATTGGCTCAATTACTCCTATAATAGGTTAAAGATAATCATCGGTTAGAATCAATCAAGGGACCTAATACACCTACAGGCCCTAGACCATGCTCTGATACCATAAAAAGATGTCACATCCTGAATTATTTATTTATTTATTTATTTTCACACAGGCCAAATAGATAAACATCACTTTATTCATCATCTATAACCATTTATTACAATTCTTTTCTTCATCAAATTACAAATAGAAAAGTAAACATAGTGATGTTAACTTCAAGAGTCATCCTAGTGGCTCTACCTAGCGGTAGAGGAAGGTCCGCTCTCCACTGAAATCCGATTTAGTACTAGAGGGAGGCTGCTCTGAAAATCAAAAACAAAGAAAATTTAGCAACGCTGAGTAGGAACCCCAAAAGTCAAATCAAGATAAATACATGACCAAAATTCAATCAATCATCCCATTGGCGTATATCAAATATCCGAAGGAGCACTCCCCCAACAGCGGATGGAGAGGCTTTATCCTACGGGATGAGTTTGTGTTCTCCCAACAGCAGATGGAGGTAAACTCATATCACACTCCCAACAGCGGATGGAGTGGTGTCCCACACCCGCCAAAGTGGGGACACGTTCCTCCCAACAGCGGATGGAAGAACCGTCCAGCCGCCACGTCTGACGGCCCGCTAATCCCCGAAGGGAATCGCCTTACCTGCCCTTGGCAGGGAAATAACATAATCTCACACCAGTCATGTCCATATAGGGATGAAATAACACATTTAAACATTTCTTTTAAATATCATCAATACCAAATAATACAAATTAGCCCTCAATTGACTTGAACTCTAGTTCAATTGATCCAATTAAACTCAATTTACTAGGACCTAACTGAACCGATCTCTAATCCTTATTTAACTGGTCTGGAACCACCCTAGACTAGTATAATTTGGATTAGATTAGGTTCAATTTAGGTTAAACTAACTTGAATAAGTCAATCAATTTGGAATCACCCTGAATTGATCTAGACTAATCAAGCCTAGTTTAGTTCAATCAATACTTGGGCTCAAATCCAACAATAATATTGAGCTAGATTAAGCCAGCTCATCTACTAGTCATGTGCATTATACATGACTGGGCATGCATCACACAAAGCTGGCCCAGCCTTGGCCCATGGACTGGTCATGTGCATCGCATGTGACCGCCCATGATGGTTAGGCTGGGTTAGCCTACGGGCCAAGGCCTAATCCGTGGGTTGGGCCTAGCGTATGGACTGGGCCTGGTCTACTGATTAGGCCTAGCCAATAGGCTGTGGCCTGACCTATGGGTTGGGCCTGGCCTGTGAGCAATTTCAATCCAAATAATATATAATTTCATACCGTAACATATATTCATTAGCAATATAAACAAAAAACATAATAACGCATTGAATGATAGACAAGGAGATTAGCTTTAAAACAAGGAAATAACATTCTAATTTAAATGGAAATCATAATACATTAAAAGACATAAACTTTAATATAATGAAATAACCTTCTAAATTCACATAAAAATCATGCTTTCAATACATATAAAATTTCAACATATTCTAGTTAAATTCTAAATCATCCAGAATAGCATATTTTAAATTTCAAATTAATGAATATCACAAAAGATTTTAGATAACATATTTTAGTCTAATAATATTTTAATCCAGATAAGATTAAAGATAAATAGTAATATCAGGAAATATTAGATAAAACATATAAATTTTTAACATCTTTAAATCTACAATAAAAACTTAATCATGGGTCAATATTATACAAGTGATTACTTTAATGTAATAATAAAAAAATTAACATTTAAAGAATTGATAAACATTTTTTTCAAACTACAAGCTTTCAACATTCAAAGAATCAAAATAAAAACTAAAACTTTTAAATTTAAGAAAGGCAGGGAAACCTACCTCTTGTCAACAGGGTGTAACTCCTCGTTCTCTTGTTAACAGGGTGTAACTCCTTGTTCCTCCCGCTGCCAGGCTCGACTAGGTGAGGAACGAAGGAGAGAAATCCCTCCCTTTAAATAGTAGGAGGTGAGCCTCTATTAAGGGAAATAAATTTTAATTTTCATATTTATTTAATATAAATTATTTCCATTTAATATATTAACAAATATGATATCATCATATTTGGAATACTTACTAGTTATTTTCTTAATTCATATCAACAAACAAGGAAGTAGATTAAGATTTCCTTAAATTATAATAACAAGGAAATAAAATCAATTCCTAACTTAAATATTTGATTTGATTACACAGTGAGTACTTGCTGCATTGTGGTGTTGGCGCAAATTTTTGTGGTGTCAACATTGTGTGGTTCCAATGCACAAGATCTTTATCATTATGTAGTGCACACACTTATTTACATAAATATCATATAAGATTTTAAGTTTTACTTTCATAAGGGGACAAAATTTGTATGGAAGAATTCATATGGCTCATACCATAAATTCATGCTTTAAATCTTATCTCAAGTGAAGAAATAATAGTGAATGATCTCGAAAAATAGAACTCAATTAAGAAAATTTGAAGAAAAATTTAAAGAGGAACTCATGTATCAGAGAAATTTAGCATACCTAATTCTCTTCTTATAAAATCAAATTATTCCTCAATCAAGGGTTTTGTAAAAATGTCAGCTAATTGATTTTTTGTATCAATAAATTCTAGAAATATGTCATGGTTATTAAAATGATTTCATATAAAGTGATCCTAATATTAATATGTTTAGTTCTAGAATGTTGAATATGATTTTTTGTTAAGCATATTGCACTAGTGTTATCACATTTTATAGGTATGTTTTTTAGGTAAATTTCATAATCCTTTAAAATATTTTTCATCCATATAACTTGAGCACAGCATACACCTGCTGCTATATACTCAGCTTCGGTTGTAGATAGTGCAACCGAGTTTTATTTCTTGGAAGACCAAAAGATAAGTGCATGTCCAAAAATTTGACATATTCTGGATGTGCTTTGTTTTATCTATTTGGTAGCCAGCAAAATCAGCATCCTAATAACCAAGCAATTCAAGGTTTGTAGATTTTGGATACCATAGTCCTAGTTTAGGAGTTTCTTTTAGGTATCTAAAAATCCTTTTAACAGTTTTTAAATGAGATTGCTTGGGGTTAGATTGAAATCTAGTACAAAGTCCTATACTAAATATGATATCCGGTCTAGTTACGGTGAGGTATAGTAAACTACTTATCATATCTCTATAAGTTTTTTTATCAAAGCTTTCTCCACCTTCGTAAATATCTAACTTAGTCGAGATACTCATAGGAGTATTAATAGCCTTTGAACTATCCATTTTAAATTGTTTTAGCAAGTCTAATGCATATTTTGTTTGATTAAGAAAAATACAATCACTAAGTTGTTCGATTTGTAAGCCTAAAAAGAAAGATAGTTCTCCCATTAAATTCATTTCAAACTCTAGGTTCATACTTTTGGCAAACGATTCGTATAAAGATTCATTTGTAGAACCAAAAATAATATAATCAGCATAAATTTGAACAACAAGAAAATTTTTCTCAAAATTTTTAATAAACAATGTAGTATCGACCTTGCCTTTAAAGAAATTATTTTGGATAAGAAATGAGCTAAGTCTCTCATACCAAGCCCTTGGGGCTTGTTTTAATTCATAAAGAGCTTTAGTCAATTTAAACACATGATTCAAAAAATTATTATTCTAAAATCCGAGAGGTTGTTCAACATAAACTATTTTGGAAATAAAGCCATTAAGAAAAGCACTTTTAACATCAATTTGAAATAACTTAAAATTATTACTATTAGCATAGACAAGGAGCATCCTTATGACCTCTAATCTCACCACAAGAGCGAAGATTTCTTCATAATTGATGCCTTCTTCTTGGTTGAAACCCTTGTCTACTAATCTAGCATTGTTTCTAACTTTCTAACTATGATACCAAATTTATTTTGCTTATTTTTAAAGAACCATTTAGTACCAATAACTAAATGGTCATTTAGCCTAGGAACAAACTTCCACACCTCATTTCTTTCAAATTGGTTCAACTCTTCTTACATTGTGATAACCCATGAATCATCTTTTAGGGCATCGTCAATGCATTTAGGTTCAATTTGAGAAAGAAAAGCGGTATTGACACAAAAATTTTTAAGAGAAGAACGAGTCTGAACCCCTTTTGATGTGTCTCATATGATTAGCTCTTTAGGATAAGCATCGACATACTTCCATTCCTTGGGTAAGGATGTTTCAGAAAAAGATATATCTAAGTTGCTAGTTGGAGGAGAGGGTTCATTTAAATTCAAAGCATCAAAATTAAGATCATCATCAAACTCATTTTTTTTAAATTTGAAAACTTTATTAAAGATGACATGAATAGATTCTTCTGTAACTAAAGTTCTTTTATTAAAGATACGAAAGACTTTAGAAATAGAAGAATAGTCAAGAAAAATCTCTTCATCGGATTTTGCATCAAACTTTCCTAAGGCATCTTTTTCATTCAAGATAAAATATTTACAACTGAAAAATTTAAAATATGAGATGTTGGGTTTTTTGTTATTCCACAATTCATAAGAAGTTTTGGAAAGTAGTGGCCTTACTAGAACCCTATTCATAGCATAGCATGCCATATTAATGGCTTTGGCCCAAAAATATTTGGGTGGGCTATGTTCGTTTAACATGGTTCTTGCCATTTCTTGTAAATTTCTATTTTTTCTTTCTACTACTCTATTTTTTTGATGATTTCTCTGAGTAGAGAAATTGTGGTTGTATCCATTTGATTCCCAAAAATTTTAGAAATCACAGTTTTGAAATTTGCCACCATGATCACTCGAAATTGATGAAATCATAAAGCCTTTTTTATTTTGAACAAGTTTGCAAAACTTAGAAAAATACCTAAAGCAATCACTTTTGTGTGTCAAAAAGTATGTCTAAGTATATCTACTATAATCGTCTACAATGACAAAGGGGTATTTGCTACCTCCTATGCTTGATGTATCAATTGGTCCAAATAAATCCATATGGATCAATTGTAATGGTCTAGAGATACTTATTTGATTCTTTGGTTTGAAACTACCTTTTATTTATTTTCCTAGTTGATATGTATCACATACATTGTCTCTAACGAACTTAATGTTAGGAATACTCTTGCAATTTCTTTATATGAGATTTGAGAGATTAGTTTCATGCTAGCATGACCTAATCTCTTATGCCAAAGCCAAGCATCGTCATTCAAAACCGAAAAACATATTTCATTACAAAGATCATCAATGTCGATAGTGTATACATTATTTTGTTTTAGGGCAATCATAGATGTGCTTTTGTGTGGTTTTTCAATAATGTAAGCATTGGATTCAAATCTAATGATGTATCCTTTACCACACAATTGACTAATGCTCAAAAGATTATGCTTTAAGCCATCAACCAACAATACATCTTTAATAAAAAAGTTGGATTTGTTACCTATGGTTCCTTTGCCAATGATTTTACCCTTGTTGTTGTCTCTGAAGGTGATATACCCTTCATATATGGTAGTGAGCTTAGAGAATTGAGATGGATCTCCGGTCATGTGCCTTGAGCATCCACTATTAAGGTACCATCTCTTGTTCCTAGCTTGTGATAGTAAATATTTCTACAAAAAATGGGTGATTTTTAGGTACCCATTTGACATTGGGCACCTCAAAAATTGATCGACTTAATTTATAATTTTGCATGAAGTTCTTTATGGTTCCTTTAGGAAGCCAAATCAATTTGTGTGGACTACATCTTTTAAACGGATATTGATAAAAAATATGTCCAAATTTATAGTAAAAGTATATTTATTTCAGGGTGAAACAGGTAAAGTTGGGCCTTTAACAAAGATGGTTGGATTCTTATGAGTGTTACTCACAAAGCCGATTCCATTTCTTCTATGAACATGATTATTACTTGCAAGAATCATATTTAAGAATTTGCTACATATTTCAAAATTTTATAAGGTTTCATGTAGTTGCAAATTCTCTTTTTTATGTGTTTCTAATTCATCACATTTTATGCAAGGAGCTAAACTATCATCATGATCAATTTTTAGTCTATTAAAATCATTAACAAGAGAAGCATGCTCCTTTTTTAACAGTTTATATTTTTTTACTAACTAATTTACATTCATCAAATAAGTCATAAAAAGTAATTAATAATTCATCAATAGATAAATTTACATCTAATGAATTGCTTACCTCATCTCCGATAGCCATTAGTGCGTAGTGAACAACTTGCTCTATTTTGGTTGGCTTCTCTTATTTGGATGCACTTTATAGGACCCAAATGAATTTAAACTTGGAGCCAAAATTAGTCTCATTTGGGGTCTTCGGGTTACTGGCGGTACTACGCTAGTACTAGGTAGTACCGCCACTAGTATTAGGCGATACTACCGCTTGACACTCTAACACTGAGCGGTACCACTGCCCAGTCTGGTGGTACCACCACTTGACAGAGCCTCAGAGATTGGGCTCTAGTGGTACCATCGCCTGACAGCATTAACTACCTATAGTAACACTGCCTAGTCTGGGCGGTACCACTGCCCATACCTCTTGGGAGGTTAAGCCTTAGGTGGTTCCACCGACCTTGGGTGGTGCTACCACCTGACGTGGCTTTATGTCACTAAATGGGCCTTTCTCTTGGCCCAAAGAAACCCCTCTTTGGGCCTAGTTGGCATGGTTACACCCGAAACCAACTCAATTGGCTCTTTAAACTATTTTGATATAAACAAATTATTACAAGCAAGAATACTAAGTTGTTCGACATATTATTAGTTCATCCGACGTTTTGTCCGAACCTTTGGTGCATCATCCTCTCTTGCGACGTATTGCCCAATCGACATGTTGACCTTCACAACACCAGATCTCCTTAACGCAATGTCCGATCCTTCTGGCCCAATGCCCGAATTCATGGTACGAAGCCTTCTGTTGACACATCGACCTTCTTTCGGTGTAACGTCCAATCTTCTAATATGTTCCATTCCGGCCTAACTTCTAATTATACTCCTTTAATCGATTTATTTTCCCTGATCGAAGCTAGTCTTATGTCACTTAAATGCACATTAGATTATAACTTTATCAATTGGTTTTATCATCAAAATCTTAGATTCAACATTAACAAGATATTAAGATCCCTTCTAAAAACTTGGGATCCTAAAGTAACGACAATACAAGAAGCAAATGACCTAAATAACTTACCGCTTGAAGAACTTATTGGGTTTTTGATGACATATGAAATAACGTGTATAACACATGATGAACTTGAGAACAACCTTTCAAATAATAGGAATGATATAGCACTTAGAATCAAAGAAGGCCACTTGGGTGAAAACTCAAGTGATGATGATGATGATGATGATGATGATGATGATGACTTGTCACTCCTTACAAGAAAGTTTAAAAAATTCTTAAAAAAGAACAAAACAAAACATGACATTAAGAACAAAAGTGAACTAAAAAAGGAGCAAATAATATGGTATGGATGCAAAAAGCCGAGGTACTTCAAAAATGAATGCCCCAAAACGAAGAAGAAACTACTAAAGAAAAAGAAGGCACTTAAGGTGACATGCGACAAATCAAGTATATCCAAAGATGAGAAGCAAACCAAAACAGGTAAGGTGGCGAACTATGCCTTGGTGGCTTTTGACAATGAGGTAAGTAACTCAACCAAAACCTCTTTATTTTATTATGAAATTACTTAATGCATTTCATGAGTTATTTTTATATTAGTATATAAAATCTAAAAAAGGGGATCATGCCTCTCTTTCTAGTGAGAAAAATTAAAAAAAAATTAAGCATGACAATTGCATGTTAACTCCTTATACTAAGTACGAAGAGTTAGATTCACTTAAAAAGATACATACATTACTACAACAAACAAAATGATTTTGATTGAAAATGTTTTATGTTTAATGAAATCATACTTGATGATTTAATAATGTATAATGATTTGAAGTAATGATGATTTTTGTGATTTATGGTTTATTGACCTTGATGACTCTTGTGATAAATCTTGTTTTTTAGTTTTAAATGATGATGCATGTTTTTGTTTGGTATAAAAGATAAAGGCATGCTTGTATGAAATAAATCACATAAATTGAAACATATAAAAAAGGGGAATGCATTATTCTTGAAAATGTCTCTATCCCTAAAATATTATCCAGTTTTCAATAAGAGATGAATGAATCTATTTATGTCATTTTGAATTTCTTGAAAGTGATTTTGATGATTTGAATTTGAATGGATTTTATCTATATCATGATCTTGAATTCTCGAAATTATAACTTGAGATTTTCTTTATATGAATCAAGACCCCTTACTCTTTATTCTTGTATAATTATTACATTTTATTAAAGAGAATATTTATCCAAATGAATCATGATTTTTTTCTTGATTTCTCAAAATTCATGACTTAAAATGTCTTTTGAAGATCTTTTACTATTTGATCTTCTAAGATTTCTTTTTGATTATTTAAGAGGAGATTTCTCAAAATGAATCATGTCTTTTGGTATTCACATGATTTTAATATTATCTTTCATGACATAATTTTTATTATGTATAATTTCTTTGTATTTATGGTTTTAAACCTTATGTTATAAGTAGAGCATTAATGTAAAAAAAAAAAAATTATACCATTGTATTCTTTCACTCTTCTTCTTTCTTGTTTACAATGACAAAGAGGAGAAAGAAAATTGGTAGCATATCAAGAGAACCAAAATTGCTAGCTTGAATGTCAAACTTAGGTATGTTAAATCTCTCAAATGCATAAATTATTCTTATACATTTTTCATATCATGATCTTGATTTCTTAATTTTGATGACTTGAGATTTCTTATGCGTGAAT
This sequence comes from Musa acuminata AAA Group, assembly GCF_036884655.1. Taxonomy (NCBI): domain Eukaryota; kingdom Viridiplantae; phylum Streptophyta; class Magnoliopsida; order Zingiberales; family Musaceae; genus Musa; species Musa acuminata. The sequence continues at coordinate 32,686,159 of NC_088334.1, read as the reverse complement.
CAAGTTCTCTTATGTTTCTTTTTGCTATAGGGAAGTTTTTATCCCAATCGTGATCTTGATTTCTCGATATTTGATACTTGAATTTTTTTTTTTGTGAATCAAGATATCTTATTTGATCTCTTATATTTCTCTTTGTCATTTACTAAAGAGGAAAATTATCTAAATGAATTATGATTGTTCTTTTGATTACAACTTGAAAGTTTTCTATGAATCAAGATTTTTCCTTTCACTAAAGAAGCGATGTATTCAAATTAACCATGATATGTCACTTGACTTCTTGATTTTTATGACTTGAATTTTATTATGTATAATTGTCTTGCATTTATGATTTGTATATCTCATGATATGATTGAATCATTGATGGAAAAAAGGAGAAAAATCATATTATTATATTCTTTCCTTCTCTTTGATAATAACAAAGGGGGAGAAAAGTCTTGCTAGCTTGCACATGACAAAAAAAAAATAAAAAATTGCTAGCTTGCACATTGCAAAAAGAAGCAAAAATTGCTATGTTGCCCATCTCAAGAAGCAAAACTTGCAAACTTATCTCAAAAGAGAAGCAAGAATTGTTAACTTGTAATATCAAGAGAAGCAAAAGTGCTTTCTAAAGAGATGTGCTAAACTTGCACATCTATACAATGATGTAAAACTTGCACATCTCTAAAACTTGGTAGCTTGCATGCTCTAAAATGATGTAAAACTTGCTATTTACTATCTTGCATTCTTTTTCAAAAACTTGCTAGCTTGAATATCACAAAGAAAAGCAAACATGATATCTTTTACATCTCAAGAGAAGCAAAAATTTTACTAATTTTTATATCTGAAAAACTTGCTAGCTTGCATGTTCAAAACTTGCTATCTTACTAGTTTGCATATTTTAAAATTTTACTAGTTGCACTTTCCTCCTTTTCGTTGATGACAAAGGGGGAGAAGTTATGATGATGGTATGAAATTATGCATGAAATATGTTAGGATCAAGAGCACTAAGAGGGGGGGGGGGGGGGGGGGTGAATTAGTGCAGCAGAAATCTTTTTGCGATTAAAACCGAAAGCTGCGTTCGGTTGATAAAAACGATTTCGATGTAAAAGCCGATTCTAAGATTACTTTAACTTAAGATTAAGCGAGATGACGTTAAAGTAAATCTATGAAGGTAGTTTGCAGTTTATGATAAAAATCAGAATGCAAGCGCAAACTGAAATGCGACGTTCGTACGATAAAATCGGTTTACGTCTAAATGCCAATTTTGAGGATACTGAACTTTAAGATACGTTTTATAAATGCGCAGAAGGCAGTTTGCAGTTATGATTGAAATCAAAACATAAACGTAAATTGAAATGTAATGATCGTACGAAAAAGCCGATTTACGTCTAAACGCAGATTCGGAAAGTTCTGAACTTAGAAACTTGTTCGTAAAAGCGCAGAAGGTAGTAGCTATTTAGGAGGTTTGTAGTAAAGATAAAATTCTCAAAGTAAATGCAAACCGAGATTTAGAGTGGTTCGGTCAATCTTGACCTACTCTACTTTTGGCTTCCTCCACTGACGAGGTCACCGACGTCAACTAGAGGCCTTCCTTCAATAGGCGAAGGCCAACCACCCTTTTACAGTTTCACTCCTTTTGACGGGCTTAGGAGACAACCCTTACAGAAATTTTCTCTCCTCTCTTTACAACTCAAAACTTTGAAGAATAGAGAGAGGAGAACTTTTGGCCTTTACAACAATTTTGAGCTCTAAGAATCACAGAAAGATGTCAAGATTTCGAGTGTTAGTTGCTACTTTCAGTGCTGAATGGGTGGGGTATTTATAGGCCCCAACCCAGTTCAAATTTGGAGCTCAAAACTGTCAATTCTCGGAATTCCGGGATCAGGCGGTTGCACCTCCTGATTGGAGCGGTTGCACCGCCTGGCAGAGCTCGAAGACTAAGCCTTTGGGCGGTGCCACCTCTGTCAGGGGTGGTTGCACCTCTCTGCCAGAGCTCGAAGACCGAGCTCAGGCAGTTGCACCTCCTGACTGGGGCGGTTGCATGCCTGCCAGAGCTCGAAGACCGAGCTCAGGCGGTGCTACCTCTTGTTAGGAGAGGTTGCACCGCCCAGTCTCGCTTGGAGACTGAGCCCAGGCGGTTGCACCTCCTGGCTGGGGCGGTTGCACCGCCCAGTCTCCCTGGGAGACTTAGCCCAGGCGGTGCTACCTCTTGGCTTGGGCGGTTTCACCTCCCACAGCAATCAGGGTCCGAATGGGTAGATCCATTCGGCCCAAATTGGGTCTTTCAAGGGCCCAATTGTCCCAAGATTAAGCTAATGGGATCACCTCCCATTTCCAACTTAATCATTGTGCTAACTACGATAAATTCTATGACAATTTCTGCAGCTTGCTCCGGTGCGTCAATCGCTTCTTCCGGCGAGTTTCCGGCGAACTTCCGTCGATCATCCGATGAACCCTCGGTGATTCTCCTACGGACTTCCGGCAAACTCCTGGACTTGCGATGATACACTTGACGAGTTCCGACGAGCTTCTTTGGCAAGCTTATGGACATCTCGGATTTGTTCCCGCAGAACCTCCGACGACTGTCCGAACTTCCGTCGAGCTCTAGAACTCCCAACGTGATCATTGTCATGACTCCGGCGCAACTCCTGCTATATGTCTTACTTTCATCGTAGTTAATCCTGCATACTTATCTCAACATATAGGTTAGACAACAAATGACAATTGACTTCATCATCAAAATCCGAGATTCAACAATCTCCCCCTTTTTGATGATGACAATCAATTGATAATGGAGTTAACCTTAACTCCCCCGGTCTACATGTCATACTTGAGATAAGTCATTCTTGAATTCAAGACCTAAGAATTCAAGTGACATTTCTGAAGATGATTTCAAGGCTTGACATTCATTCTTACATAATAATTTTGAATAAATGTAATTGAAGCAATTCATCATATTGTAAGATATCAACATGTAAAGCTGTGAAGTAAGATTTTGATATCATTACATGATGTACACATTTCAAATATTTTAGCAGATGTACACATTTCAAATATGGCATCTGTTCATATATCTCCTGATGATGCAGGCATGACATAATCATAGCATCAGTGTTTATAGCATCAATTCATATATTTCTCCCCCTTTGTCATCAACAAAAAGCATGGTAGATGTGATACTAGGAGAACAATATAAGCAAGTTATCAAGCATATAAAGGAAGGCATGATACGTATAATGCTTTGAATACTTCTTCTCCTTTTTTGTTATAATCCTTTGTGCATGAAGGAGGAAAGTCATTTTATCAAATCCATTTCAAAATATTTTTCATAAGAGTGTATTTGATTTTTGTCATTCCAACTATTAAGCGAATCCGAAAATGAGATGAATTCTTTCATGCATTCGGACAAGATTATGCTATAGTTTTTCAAAAATTAAAACATTTCAACACATGGCAATCAAGTGATTTGATCATTCAATAAAGTCTGAAAAATAATTTTGACTGGTTTATCTATTCGGACACATCAACATTCCTAATTCTCTTCTTATGAAATCAAATTGTTTTTATGAAATCAAAACATGTCAGCTAGTTGATGTTTAGTATCAATGACAATGACTTATCAACTGCATTGGTATATCACTTTTTCAAACTATATTTATCATGGAAATCAAAGCACAAGGTTTTCAAAACTTTTAGTTTTAATATAAAATCCGAGATAACCATTTAGTTTATATTTACCACAAGGCACAGGGCATACATTTACCACGATAGATGTTTACAACTCTACATATGCTCAAAATATATCAGGTAACCATATCAAGGATCAAGTCAAAGCACATCATGGTGAGTAACATAAGGAGTTTACAATAACAACAGATGATTGTGTTCATACAAGCTCATTCATGAGGTGGAAAATTAAAGTGCCTAAACAAGGAGTCAAATTGACGATAAATTTGCTGTAGCTCAGATGGGATTTGATCTTGTCGTTGTTCAAGCCGTTCTTGTCTTTGTTCGAATCGGTCCATCCGAATCCCAATATCTTCGACAGATGATGTATGAGTTTGCTCAAATAGATGTGTTTCCTCAAAGGGACAGATCGGAGGAGATTAGGTACCCCTAAATACTGGTGTTTCCGGTTCTGGTTCAGGTTGAGGGGGATCAGTTCTTCTTGGCATTCTAACCCAGTTATCGTTTCTATAAAAACATCTTAATCGGTGAAGTAGATTTTTATTAATTATGCTAAATCTATCTACTTTTATTACTTCTTCTTCCGGTGGTATTAGAATATCGTAGGCTTTCATTATTCTAGTTATTATACCACCATATGGGAGCATCATGTCTTTCTTAGATAGTTCTAACATGTTTTATTGGATAAGATAGCCAAGACAGATGTCATGTCCTTTCATGATCAAATACATAGTTCCTAATTCTAATTGGCTTACTTCATCATGATGGTATTGTTTAGAGAGAATGATGCTAGTTAGGATATGATGAAGTACCTTAGTGTTTAGAGGCAGTAGATGTTCACAACTTTTAGGAACAAATGCTAAGTTAGGATTGGCAAAAATTGTTCCTAGGGCTTCAACGTATGTTGTTCCAACAGTTTCATCATCCCATGATCCTCTAAAGTAAAGTCCTCTACTTTTCATGGGAATGCCTATCATGTCGCAAATGAATCTATCCGTAATTGAGATGTGTTGTCCTAAAAGTTAGGTGGACATTCTTTCTTCTTCATCTACTTGTATGTTGTTGTAAAACAATCTAACAAGTCTTGGATAGATGGGTTCGTTAATTTGTAAAATTGGAAGTAGATCTAAGTTTGCAAACCAACGGATTGTCTCTAAGTCTCTTAGTTCATTTAAGTCTACGTATTTTTCCTTATTGACACTCTTAAGTTCGAAAGAGGAAAATTTTTCAGCATGGTATTTTGAATCGAAAAGGGTGAGATCAAAATCTTCTACTAATCTCCTCTTTCCTTTGTCCCTTGAGGATCTTCTAGATCCCATAACTACTGCTATTTAGAACAATAGTGATGAGCAAGAGTAAATGAATCAAAAAACAGAGTTTAAGGGCTTCTTAGAGAGTACCTTAGTGAGATCTTCGAGAGAGGGAAGGATTGTTGATGCTTTGCTTCGAAATGAGGGGTATTTGGGATGCTAAGATGGGAGAAATGGGGATGGAGGAGGCTTGGAAGAGCAGAGGAGGGAAGGGAGTGAGTTGGGGTCGGTTTCATCGTCGGCCCTAGCTTGGGTTAAAAAGGGGCAGAGTTGCGGGCGGTTGCACCTCTGGCTGGAGCGGTGCAACCACTTGCAACACGTGACAGCTGGAGGTGCTACCTCCAGCTGGGGCGGTGCCACCGCCTACAGGCGGTGAGCACTTGTTCTGATCAGTGTGATCTGATCTGAGAGTTTTTCTGTCTTGAGGAGAATTTTCATTCAGAGCAATCAACTTTACTTACATAATTACGTAAGAATTTTCATTTTAAGACAAGGACTTTTGCACGATCAAGATAGATTTTTAACGTGCATACTCTCAATGTCATACACATGTTTGTGATAGTTTCTTCAAGTTGGTAAGTCTTGCAAGTTCATGACAGACTTAGTCACTTCATGATACAGAGTTAGATTCGAAGGTTATGAACGGATGAAATTGATGGGTTCGAAAATCCAGGGGATATGTGAATTTGGGAATCATACGTTTCTAATTCTGAAAAGTCAAATAAGGTTGTATCTAAGTCGCATTTGTGATTTTAAATTTATAATCTCCGTCTGTAATTTAGGCTAGAGAGCATTGCGAGTTCCTTTTTGGATCTTGGGTTATGAATATCGAGAATCAAGGAGCATAATATTATTTCTTGCTCCAGCCTAAAATTTTTATGTTTTTAATGTTTTTACAGGAAGGGATGATTTTTAGGTACCCATTTGCTTTTGGGTGCCTCACAAATAGATCTACATTGTCTATCATGTTGCATAGAATTTATCATGGTTCCTTTAGGAACCCAAATCAATTTGTTTGGACTAATTTTCTTGAATGAACAATAATGCGTCTTGTGTCCAAATTTGCAACAAAAGTTGCATTTGTTTTGGTGTCGAACATGTAGGATGGTGCCTTTCATGAAGGTGGTTGGATTTTGGTGAGAACTTCTCACAAATCCAATTCCACTTCTTTTGGGAACGTGACCCTTGTTTGCAAGGATCATGTTCAATGACTTGCTACCAACCTCGAATTTCTTCAAGGTGTCATTAAGTAGCAAGTTTTCTTTTTGGAGAGTTTCAAGATCATGGCATTTGATGCATGAATTTAAACTATCATGATATTCAATTTTTAACTTATCAAAATCACAAGTAAGACTATCATGCTCCTTTTTTAGCAATTTGTATTTTCTATTGATAATCTTGCATTCATCAAATAAGTCATGGAAGGCATTTAATAATTCATCGAAAGATAAATCTGCATCTATTAAATTTGTTACCTCCTCTCCGATGGCCATTAAGGCGTAATGAGCAACTTGCTCGGTCTTGGACTCCTCTTCTTCGGACGCGCTAGAATTATCCCATGTTGCTTTGAGCGCCTTCTTCTTTGATGTTCTCTTTTTGACCTGGGGACAATCACTCTTGTAGTGTCCTGGCTTTTTGCACTCATAGCAAATAACTTGATCCTGTTAGGATCGGAGCGGCACTAAGAGGGGGGGGGGTGAATTAGTGCAGCGGATTAAAACTTCGGTTTTAGAAAAATCTTTCGTATGATAAGAACGAAACTTGAAAGACTTAACTTGAAAGCGTATTCTTGAAGTTGCGCAGCAAAGGTAATAAGGAACTAAAGCATGTAAGAAGGTTTGCAGTAATGTAAACAGCAATAATGAAATGTAAACTAGAGATTACGCCGATTTTAGAGTGGTTCGGTCAAATGACCTACATCCACTTGCCAGGCCCCTCTTCGATGAGGCTCCCACCTTCCACTAGCAAATCTCTTGAAATGGAAGGGTCAATACCCCTCTTACAACCTTTTACAAACAGCTCAACCTCTTACAAATTTTCAATAAGAAAGAAGGAGGAGAACTCTCTAGCAAATTGAAAACAAGACTTGCTAAGACTTTCTAAGACTTTTCTCTCAATCAAAATGCTTCTCAAAAGTTATAATCTTAGCTGAGATTTGAGGGGTATTTATAGGCCTCAAGAGGATTCAAATTTTGGGCTCCAAAATTTGAATTCTCTTTGGGTTCTCGATACTGGCGGTGCCACCGCCCAGCCAAGCGGTGCCACCGCCCAGCATTCGGGTGCTGGGTGGTGCAACCGCCCAGCCCAGGAGGTGTCACCGCCCAGCTCTCGGGTGTTGGGCGGTGCTACCGCCCAGCCAGGCGGTGCCACCGCCTGGCTCTCCGATTTCACTAGTTTGGCTTAATTTTAGCCCAAACCATATCTGACTTTGGGCCTAGTTGGCCCCTAACCAGGATATAGGATTATCTCTTAATCCTAATCCTAATTACAAGTGAACTACATAACAAAAACACATCCTAAGCAAGCTTTCAACCGCGAACGTCGAGTCTTGTTTCGGCGAGCTTTCTGACGAGCTTCTTCCGACGGACTCCCATCAAGCTCCCGATCTTGTGATGACTTTAACGAGTAGCCGAGCCTTCTCGGTGATCTCCGTGAACCTCCGACGATCTCTTTGGCGAACTTCCGAAAATTCCGATAGGTTCCCGATTTCTTCTCGGTTGGTTCCGGCAGCATCTCCGACGATTCTTCGGACTCTTAAACGTCCATCGATCTTGACTCCGGTATTCTTGCTTTGTGTTTTCTGGTTATCGTAGTTAATCCTGCACACTTAACTCAATAATATGGATTAGATCAATTAACCCATCAATTGATTTCATCATCAAAATTCGAGATTCAACAATCTCCCCCTTTTTGATGATGATAATCAATTGATGACGGAGTTAAACATAACTCCCCCTATCTATATGCCATATTATGAGAAGATGAAAACACTTGAATTTCATCCATTGAATTCAAGCATAAACCGATAAGTTCTAACCGTAGAGCTTATCGTTATTCTCATTAAGCAATAGTAAATGCGAAACTTCGATGAAAATCATAAGTCAAATGATATGGGACAATTTTTACTACGATAGGAGATAAAGATTTTCAACATGAATTTCATGATATCGATATAAGGCATGCTTTCAATATAATCAATCAATCTTGTGATATTCTCAAGGATTTTGCAAGGCATATAAGACATTCATATCACACAAGCTTTTGCAATTCATATAAGTCGTGCTATTAAAATGATACAAGTCATCACTTTTCTCCCCCTTTGTCATCAACAAAAAGAGAATGAGACTTGAAGCTCATAATTTATCATACAAAGATTTTATCATTGATCATACATCACTCATCTATATTATCATTGATCATACAAAGATTTTATCATTCAAAATTAAGTATGCTAAAATATTTACGCAGAGTTCATCTTAAAGGAAAATTCAGCATTCATCCATATTATCAAATCTCTTCTTTTTATAAATAACAAAAATTGTAGATGTACAAAGAAGAGATTGGGATAAGAAAAAAATTTTAAGTAGTAACTCCAATAAGTCAAGATCATAATTCGAATACAAATCCATTCAAATTCAATTCGTCAACTTGAAACTCATAATCAAGCCATCAAAATCAATTTTGAGATTCAAAATATCATAAAATCATTAATCTTGATCAGATGGAAGCGGTGTTTGACTCAAGATAGGATAAGATAATTTAACAAGTCACCGAGGAACGGAGAGAGAATGAAAAACTTTACGAAAAATCCATTCAAACAAGTTTATTCTTAGGGACAATTTAACATACCTAATTCCCTTCTAATGAATTCAAATTAGTCTTCATTCAAAGCTTTTATAAATATATCTGCTAATTGATGCTTTGTGTCAATAAATTCTAGAACAACATCATTGTTAAGGACATGATCGCGTATGAAATGATGCCTAACGTCGATGTGCTTAGTTCTAGAGTGCTGAATTGGATTTTTAGTAAGACATATAACACTAGTATTATCACATTTTATGGGAATGTTTTTAAAGTGAATTCCATAGTCTTCTAATGTATTTTTCATCCAAATGACTTGTGCACAACATGCACTTACAGCAATGTATTCGGCTTCCGCCGTAGATAGTGCAACTGAATTTTGTTTCTTGGAAGTCCAAGAAACAAGTGCATGTCCTAAAAATTGGCATGTTCTGGATGTACTTTTTCTATCTATCCTGCATCCGCCAAAATCGGCATCTGCATAAGCTATTAGATCGAATTTTTCAGATTTTGGATACCACAATCCTAAATTTAGAGTTCCTTTAAGATACCTAAATATTCTTTTAACACTCTTTAGATGAGATAATTTAGGATTAGATTGAAACTTAGCGCAAAGTCCTACACTAAACATAATATCTGGTCTAGTCGCGGTGAGGTAGAGTAGACTACCTATCATTCCCCTATATATTTTTTGATCGAAATTTTCACTATTTTCATCCATATCTAACTTAGTCGCAGTACTCATAGGGGTGTTTATTGCTTTTGAATTATCTATGTTAAATCGTTTTTACAATTCTAATGTATATTTGGATTGGTTAAGAAATATACCATCACTAAGTTGTTTGATTTGTAATCCTAAAAAGAAAGTTAATTCACCCATTAAACTCATTTCAAATTCATGACTCATACATTTGGCAAATGATTCACATAATGATTCATCCGAAGAGCCAAAAATAATATCGTCAACATAAATTTGTACAATAAGAAAATTATTTTTAAAATGTTTAATAAACAATGTAGTATCAACCTTGCCTTTGGTAAAATTATTTAAAATAAGAAAGGAACTAAGCCTTTCATACCAAGCTCTAGGAGCTTGTTTCAAGCCATAGAGAGCTTTAGTCAATTTGAATACATGATTAGGAAGAAGAGAATTTTCAAATCCGGGAGGTTGTTCGACATATACTTCTTCGGAAATAAAACCATTCAAGAAAGCACTTTTGACATCCATTTGAAATAGTTTAAAATTATTACTACTAGCATAGGCAAGGAGCATCCTTATGGCTTCTAATCGAGCCACGGGAGCGAAGGTTTCTTCGTAATCGATACCTTCTTCTTGGTTGAAACCTTTGGCCACTAATCTAGCCTTGTTTCTAACCACGATACCATTTTCGTCTTGCTTGTTTCTAAAGACCCACTTAGTACCTATGACTAAGTGGTCACTTAGTCTAGGAACAAGCTTCCATACCTCATTCCTCTCAAATTGGTTCAATTCTTCTTGCATTGCAATGACCCAAAAATCATCTTTTAAGGCTTCGTCAATGCATTTAGGTTCAATTTGAGAAAGGAAAGCGGCGTTAGCACAAAAATTCTTGAAAGAAGAATGAGTTTGAACCCCTTTTGTTGTATCTCCTATAATTAGCTCCTTTGGATGAGCATCTACATACTTCCATTCTTTGGGTAAAGAAATTTCGGAAGAAGATGCATTCAAATGGCTATTTTGAGGAGGGGGTTCGTTTAAATTCAAATTATCAAAACCAAGATCATCATCAAAATCATTTTTCTTTAAATCAGAAATTTCATTAAAAACTACATGAATAGACTCTTATATTACTAAGGTCCTTTTGTTAAAGACACGAAAGGCCTTAGAAACGGAGGAGTAACCAAGAAAAATGCCTTTATCAGATTTAGCATCAAATTTACCTAGGGCATCCTTTTCATTTAAAATGAAGTATTTACAACCAAAAACTTTAAAATAAGAAATATTTGGTTTTTTGTTATTCCATAATTCATAAGGAGTTTTTGATAGAGATGGTCTTATTAGGACCCTATTCATGATGTAACAAGCCGTATTTACGGCTTCGGCCCAAAAATATTTGGGTAAACTATGTTCATTTAACATAGTTCTTGCCATTTCTTGTAGGTTTCTATTTTTCCTTTCAACTACTCTATTTTGTTGAGGATTTCTTGGAGTTGAGAAGTTATGATTGTACCCATTAACTTCGCAAAAATTTTGAAAGTCACGATTTTGGAATTCACCACCGTGATCACTCCGAATTGATGAAATCATGAAGCCTTTTTCATTTTGAGTGAGTTTACAAAACTTAGAGAAACACTTGAAGCAATCACTTTTGTGAGCTAAGAAATAGGTCCAAGTGTATCTAGAGTAGTCATCCACAATCACAAAAGCATATTTGCTTCCACCTAGACTTGTTGTATCAATTGGTCCAAATAAGTCCAAATGGATCAATTGTAATGGTCTAGTGGTGCTAATTTGATTTTTTGGTTTGAAGCTTGTTTTTATTTGTTTGCCTAGTTATCATGCATCGCATACCTTATCCTTAATAAACTTCATATTCGGAATCCCTCATACTAATTCTTGAGATGAGATTTTAGATATTGTTTTCATGCTTGCATGACCTAATCTCCTATGCCAAAGCCAAGCATCATTATTTACGGCGGAGAAACACATTTCATTACCTAGTTCATCAAGATTGATGGTATAGACATTATTTTGTTTTAAAGCAATCATAGTCATGTTATGATTTGGTTTTTCAATAATGCACATATTTGATTCAAATCTAACGATATAACCTTTATCGCATAGTTGACTAATACTTAAGAGATTGTGTTTCAATCCATCAACTAGTAAAACATCATCAATGGAAAAACTAAATTTGTTACCAATAGTTCCCTTGCCAATGATTTTGCCTTTGTTGTTGTCTCCGAAGGTGACGTACCCTTCTTCTTTGCTAATGAGCATAGAGAAATGAGATGGATCTCCAGTCATATGTCTTGAGCATCCACTATCGAGATACCATCTCTTGCTCCTAGCTTGTGGGTTTGTCTACAAAAGAGGATGATTTTTAGGTACCCATTTGATTTTGGGTGCCTCAAAAATTGACCCACTAATTTTGTTATTTATTATTGAATCCTTTATAGTTCCTTTAGGAACCCATATTAATTTTCGTGAACTAATTTTTCTAAATGGACATTTGTAGGAAATATGTCCGGATTTGCAACAGAAGTTGCATTTCATATAAGAGGAAACATGTAATGTAGGTCCTTTTATGAAAGTGGTAGGATTTTGATGTAATCCTTTTACAAATCCAATTCCATTTCTATTTGCGATGTGACCCTTGTGTGCAATGATCATATCTAATCTTTTGCTACCAACCTTAAACTTGTTTAAGGTTTCTTTAAGAAGCAAATTTTCATTTTTTATTGCTTCTAAATGCTCACACTTAGAGCATGGAGGAATTTGAAGATTCTCAAACTTATCTTGTAGCAAAGCATGCTCTTTCTTTAAGATACTTAACTTCTTGCTAACAATTCTACATTCATCAAATAATTCATGAAAAGCGATAGAGAGTTCTTCAAAAGATAAATCTTCATTAAATAAATCACATACCTCTTCTCCTAAAGCCATTAGCGCGTAATGAGCAACTTGCTCGGTGTTGGACTCCTCTTCTTCGGACGCGCTTGAATCATCCCATTTTGCCTTGAGCGCCTTCTTCTTTGATGTTCTCTTTTTGGCTTGAGGACAATCGTTCTTGTAGTGTCCCAGTTTTTTGTATTCATAGCAAATCACTTGGTCCTTCTTTTATTCAAATTTATTTTTAAATTTGTTCTTTCTTAAGTATTTCTTAAATTTTTGAGTCAAAAGTGCAATGTCATTGTCACTGTCCTTATCACTTGATGTTCCTTTCAAGTGGTCTTCTTGTGATTTGAGTGTCATATCCTTCCTGTTCTTTGGAAGGGGGTTCTCGAGCTCGTCATGAGCTTGACATGTCATTTCGTAGGTCATTAGAGACCCAATGAGTTCTTCAAGAGGGAATGCTTTAAGGTCTTTGGCCTCTTGAATTGCCGTAACTTTTGGATCCCAACTTTTAGGGAGAGATCTTAAGATTTTAGTTACTAGTTCAAAGTTAGTAAAATCTTTACCAAGAGCTTTGAGTCCATTGATGACATCCGTAAACCGGGTGTACATGTCTCCGATGGACTCACTTGGTTTCATTCGGAAAAGTTCGTAAGAGTGCACAAGGATGTTGATTTTGGACTCTTTCACTCGGCTAGTGCCTTCATGAGTGACCTCAAGAGTTCTCCAAATATCAAAGGCCGAATCACAAATTGAAACATGATTAAATTCATTTTTGTCTAGTGCACAAAACAAGGCATTCATAGCCTTTGCATTTAAAGCAAAAACTTTTTCTCCGATTCATTCCATTCACTCATCGGAAGAGAAGATTTTTGAAATCCGTTTTCAATAATAGACCAAAGCTCAAAGTCCATAGAAATGAGGAAGATTCTCATGCGAGTCTTCCAATATGTGTAATCTGACCCATTAAACAAAGGTGGTCGTGCAATAGAGTAGCCCTCTTGCATGCCGGAGTAAGCCATCTCTCTTGGGTATTAAACCAAATATGAGAGATAACCTCGCTCTGATACCACTTGTTAGGATCGGAGTGGCACTAAGAGGGGGGGGGTGAATTAGTGCAGCGGATTAAAACTTCGGTTTTAGAAAAATCTTTCGTATGATAAGAACGAAACTTGAAAGACTTAACTTGAAAGCGTATTCTTGAAGTTGCGTAGCAAAGGTAATAAGGAACTAAAGCATGTAAGAAGGTTTGCAGTAATGTAAACAGCAATAATGAAATGCAAACCAGAGATTACGTCGATTTTAGAGTGGTTCGGTCAAATGACCTATATCCACTTGCGAGGCCCCTCTTCGATGAGGCTCCCACCTTCCACTAGCAAATCTCTTGAAATGGAAGGGTCAATACCCCTCTTACAACCTTTTACAAATAGCTCAACCTCTTACAAATTTTCAATAAGAAAGAAGGAGGAGAACTCTCTAGCAAATTGAAAACAAGACTTGCTAAGACTTTCTAAGACTTTTCTCTCAATCAAAATGCTTCTCAAAAGTTGTAATCTCAGCTGAGATTTGAGGGGTATTTATAGGCCTCAAGATGATTCAAATTTTGGGCTTCAAAATTTGAATTCTCTTTGGGTTCCCGATACTAGCGGTGCCACCGCCCAGCCAAGCGGTGCCACTGCCCAGCGTTCGGGTGCTGGGAGGTGCAACTGCCCAGCCCAGGAGGTGTCACCGCCCAGCTAGGCGGTGCCACCACCTGGCTCTCCGATTTCACTGGTTTGGCTTAATTTTAGCCCAAACCATATCTGACTTTGGGCCCAGTTGGCCCCTAACCAGGATATAGGATTATCTCTTAATCCTAATCCTAATTACAAGTGAACTACATAACAAAAACACATCCTAAGTAAGCTTTCAACCGCGAACGTCGAGTCTTGTTTCGGCGAGCTTTCCGATGAGCTTCTTCCGACGGACTCCCATCAAGCTCCCGATCTTGTGATGACTTTAACGAGTAGCCGAGCCTTCTCGGTGATCTCCGTGAACCTCCGACGATCTCTTCGGCGAACTTCCGAAAATTCCGATAGGTTCTCGATTTCTTCTCGGTTGGTTCCGGCAGCATCTCCGACGATTCTTCGGACTCTTAAACGTCCATCGATCTTGACTCCGGTATTCTTGCTTTGTGTTTTCTGGTTATCGTAGTTAATCCTGCACACTTAACTCAATAATATGGATTAGATCAATTAACCCATCAATTGATTTCATCATCAAAATCCGAGATTCAACAGATCCTTCTTGGGTTCAAGTTTGTTTTTTGTGTCATTCTTAAACTTGTTTCTTTTAATGAACTTTTTAAATTTTCTTGTTAAAAGTGCCAAGTCATCATCACAGTCCTCATCACTTGAGTTTTCTCTAAAGTGGTCTTCTGAAGTTTTAAGTGCCATATCCTTCCTGTTCTTTGGAAGGATGTCTTCTTGCTCTTCATGAGCTTTACAAGTCATCTCGTAGGTCATTAATGACCCGATTAGTTCTTCAAGAGGAAAGTTGCGCAGATCTTTTGCTACTTGAATAGCAGTGACTTTAGGATCCCAACTTTTAGGAAGGGATCTTAGAATCTTATTTACGAGCTCAAAATCTGAAAAACTTTTTCCGAGTCCTTTTAGACCGTTGACGACATCCGTGAAACGGGTAAACATGTCGCCAATGGTTTCACTCGGCTTCATCCGGAAAAGTTTGAAAGAATGTAACAGAAGATTGATTTTTGACTCTTTCACTCTACTTGTGCCTTTGTGAGTCACTTCGAGTGTGTGCCAAATATCAAATGCGGTTTCACAAGTTGAAACACGGTTAAACTCGTTTTTATCAAGTGCACAAAATAAGGCATTCATAGCCTTTGCATTAAGAGCGAAAGCCTTCTTCTCCAAATCATTCCAATCGATCATTGGAAGAGAAGACTTCGAAAAACCATTTTCGACAAGATTCCAAATTTCAAAATCCATAGAGATAAGAAAGATCCTCATTCGGGTCTTCCAATAGGTGTAGTCTGTCCCATTGAACATGGGTAGACGTGTAATAGAATGGCTCTCTTGGTTTCTGGCGTAAGCCATCTCTCTTGGGTTTTAATCCGTTTGAGAGTTAACCCCGCTCTGATACCAATTGTTAGGATCAAGAGCACCAAGAGGGGGGGGGGGGGTGAATTAGTGCAGCGAAAATCTTTCTGCGATTAAAACCGAAAGTTGTGTTCGTTTGATAAAAACGATTTCGATGTAAAAGCCAATTCTAAGATTACTTTAACTTAAGATTAAGCGAGATGACGTTAAAGTAAATCTACGAAGGCAGTTTGCAGTTTATGATAAAAATCAGAATGCAAGCGCAAACTGAAATGCGACGTTCGTACGATAAAACCGGTTTACATCTAAATACCAATTTTAAGGATACTGAACTTTGAGATACGTTTTATAAATGCGCAGAAGGTAGTTTGCAGTTATGATTGTTGAAATTAAAACGTAAACGTAAACTAAAATGTAATGATCGTACGAAAAAGCCGATTTACGTCTAAACGCAGATTCGGAAAGTTATGAACTTAGAAACTTGTTCGTAAAAGCGCAGAAGGTAGTAGCTATTTAGGAGGTTTGCAGTAAAGATAAAATGCTCAAAGTAAATGCAAACCGAGATTTAGAGTGGTTCGGTCAATCTTGACCTACTCCACTTTTGGCTTCCTCCACCGACGAGGTCACCGACGTCAACTAGAGGCCTTCCTTCAATAGGCGAAGGCCAACCACCCTTTTACAGTTTCACTCCTTTTGACGGGCTTAGGAGACAACCCTTACAAAAATTTTCTCTCCTCTCTTTACAACTCAAAACTTTGAAGAACAGAGGGAGGAGAACTTTTGGCCTTTACAACAATTTTGAGCTCTAAGAATCACAGAAAGATATCAAGATTTTGAGTGTTAGTTGCTACTTTTAGTGCTGAATGGGTGGGGTATTTATAGGCCCCAACCCAGTTCAAATTTGGAGCTCAAAACTGTCAATTCCCGGAATTCCGGGATCAGGCGGTTGCACCTCCTGACTGGAGCGGTTGCACCGCCTGGCAGAGCTCGAAGACTGAGCCTCTGGGTGGTGCCACCTCTGTCAGGGGCAGTTGCACCTCTCTGCCAAAGCTCGAAGACCGAGCTCAGGCAGTTGTACCTCCTGACTGGGGCGGTTGCACCGCCTGCTAGAGCTCGAAGACCGAGCTCAAGCGGTGCTACCTCTTGTCAAGAGAGGTTGCACCGCCCAGTCTCGCTTGGAGACTAAGCCCAGGCGATTGCACCTCTTGGCTGGGGTGGTTGCACCGCCCAGTCTCCCTGGGAGACTTAGCCCAGGCGGTGCTACCTCCTGGCTTGGGCGGTTGCACCTCCCACAGCAATCAGGGTCCGAATGGGTAGATCCATTCGGCCCAAATTGGGTCTTTCAGGGGCCCAATTGCCCCAAGATTAAGCTAATGGGATCACCTCCCATTTCCAACTTAATCATTGTGCTAACTATGATAAATTCTAAGACAATTTCTGCAGCTTGCTCCAGTGCGTCAATCGCTTCTTCCGGCGAGTTTCCGACGAACTTCCGTTGATCATCCGATGAACCCTCGGTGATTCTCCTGCAGACTTCCGGCAAACTCCTGGACTTGCGACGATACACTTGGCGAGTTCCGACGAGCTTCTTTGGCAAGCTTATGGACATCTCGGATTTGTTCCCGCAAAACCTCCGACGACTGTCCGAACTTCCGTCGAGCTCTCGAACTCCCAACGTGATCATTGTCATGACTCCGGCGCAACTCCTGCTGCATGTCTTACTTTCATCGTAGTTAATCCTGCATACTTATCTCAACATATAGGTTAGACAACAAATAACAATTGACTTCATCATCAAAATTCAAGATTCAACAAAAGACTCATGACATTATGATGATACATACAATGAAAAGTTATGATGATCATGCATGATATAATAAAATTTTATTATGTATGATAGTTTAGATGTAATACTTGAACTTATAATGTAAGTAATGATATAATGTATTGCATATAATTCATGATTGAAATTATGGCAGGTTGATAGGGGGAGTTTAGTTTAAACTCCATCATCAATTAGATATCATCATAATAAAAGGGGAGATTATTAAATCTCAGATTTTGATGATGAAATCAATTGATGATTTTACGATCTAATCTACGTTTTAAGTGACATAGGACTAACTTCGATTAAAAAATATAAATCGATTAAAACAGGAAGAATCAGATGTTGGGCCAAAGTGAACATTTCAAAAGATTGGACGTTAGCCACAGGATCGGTCGACGTGCTGACAGAAGGACTTTATGCCTTAAGTTCGGGCATTGCGCCAAGGATCGAACATTGCGCCAAGGAGATCGAAAGTTGTGGGAGGTCAATATGCCGATTGAGCAATATGCTAAAGGAGAGGATGATGCACCGAAGGATCGGACGAAGCACTAGATGAACCAATGATATGTCGGACAACATAGAATTCTAGTCTTGTAATCGGTTGTGTCTTAATTGGTTGTAGTTAGGTCGTAATTGAGTTAGCTTTTTGGTGTAACAATGCTAACTCAATTAGAGGACCATTGGGCCTAAGTTGGGACTGTTTTGGGCCAAGTGGAAGGTCCATTCGGTGACCCAAGGTTAGGGGAAACCACCTATGAGCTGAAAAAGTCAAGAGCTCACTTTTCCAAGCTGTTAGGCGGTCGTACTATTAGATTGGATGGTGGTACTGCCTAGACATAATCTCCTAGACAATGTCAAGCAATGGTACCACCAGACTGGGCGATGATGCCACCCAATATTAGTGTGTCAAGTAGTGGTACCACTAGTCTAGGTGGTGGTATTGCCCATTATCAATGCTACAGGTGGTGGTACCATCCAACACAATCGGTGGTACCACTAGGACCCGGAAAACCTAGGATGAGATTTTTTTGGCTTCATTTTTGAAGTCATTTAGTGTCTATAAATATCCCATCCTTTTTTGCTTAGAATAGCATAAAATTGAGTAGAAAAGGAGGAAAATATACTTAAGAAAAAAGTATTATAATCTCTATAAAGTTAGTGAGTCTCTTCCTCCTAGAGTTAGAAGGTTTCTAAGGGAGGAGTGAGGTCTAAAAGAGAGAGGTGTAAAGGTTCTCTCCTAAGCTTATGAAAAGGAGAAAGGGTTGTAAGGGTAGTTGATCTTCGCCTATTGGAAATAAGATCAGTAGTGAAAGCCGATGGCCTCAAATGAAGAGGAATCGGGAGTGGACATAGGTCGGGATGACCAAACCACTATAAAGTCTGGTTTGTATTTACTTTATATTTTTTATTTATATTGTAAACTAATTTCTTACTCTTACTACGCTCATCACGCTTTTGTATATTTTTAAATTAAATATCTTTCTAATACGATTTTATTGAACGAAGTTTTCGAATCAACGTAAGTTTTATGAAAGCAATAATTCACTCCCTCCCCTCTTAGTGTTGATATGGTCCTAACATATATTAGCAAACTCCAGCCTTTATGATTTTTCTATAAAGTTATCATGCAACATCCAACAACTTTCCTAGAACTTTTGGAAGAGCCTAATCACCATATAGTGGCCGGGTCTATGATCGCTAGGAAAAGAAAGACTGAACTTAAGAAAGTCACAAAGAAGAAAAACCTCAACGTGAAACCCTTGCAGAACGATTGTGAATTGATAGATAAAGGAATGAACAAATTCCTCCCTAACAAAACTTTACCCCCTTAATGCTTCACATAGAGAAGTATTCATGCAAATTCTAGAAAAGAGGCTATTGTGGGCACCACACCCCTTGAGAATGCCATCTGCAAAGAGTAACATGGCAAAGTATTATTGCTTCCATTAGCATCCAAGCATGATACCAAGGACTGCTACACCGTCAAGGAGCAAATCAAGTAGTTAATCAAGATAAGCCATCTCCATGAGTTCCTGCCTAGGGTTCATGAAACATCACCAAGTCTGAAAGGCCCCAGTGAACAATATGTTGATGTGATTGTAAGAGGGTCAGCGATTGGGGATAGCAGTTCACCTACCTAAAAATCATATGCAAGAGAACTGCAAGCCAAAAGAGTCCACCAAAATGGAGATCAATTCATTGTATTCAAGGAAGGTGAAGCCGAGTACCTAGACCTAGAGCATGATGACACGCTCATTATTTCCCTTAGGATCGCCAATGCCTTGGTAAAGAAGATTTTGATTGACATTGGAAGCTCATTTAGTACAATGCCTTTTAGAAGAATGACTTATGTTGAATCCTAGATTTTGATGTTGAATCCCTTGAGGATCCCAGATTGACTTATGTTGAATCCCAGACTTGGTAAATAAATTTTCTAATCCCATATTAATAAATTTAAGTATCTTTGACATACATGAATAGAAGATCAATGAAAAGAATCAATAGATTAATGAGTATATTTTGTATATCACATGTATACTCATAATAGTGTTAGGAACGAGTCAGCACCAAGAGAGGGGGTAAATTAGTGTAGTGGATAAAACACATCGGTTCGAAAAATTTCTTCGTACGATAAAATCGATCTCGGAAAGATAACTTGAAATCTCGGTCATAAGTGTAGTGAAAGCAATAAGCAAGTAAGACAGTTTGCAATAAAGATAAATTGCAAGAATGAAATGCAAACTGAGTTATAGTAGTTCGGTCGTCATGACCTACATCAACTCTACCGATTCCTCTTCCGTTGAGGCCACCGAAATTCACTGACGATCTTCCTTCAATGGGCGAAGATCAACTACCCTTACAACTTGATTCTCCTTTTAACAGGTTCAAGAGAGAACCTTTATAACCCCCACAACCTCCTCTCTTAATCTTCTCTAACACTTAGAGTTTGAGAGGAGTTCACACAAGATTACAATAGCGTTTTCTTTCTTTTTCACTCTCAATTCTTATGTATGTTAACCAGGGATGAGAGGGGTATTTATAGGCCTTAATTTGATTCAAACTTAGAACCTAAAAATGTCTCATCCCTGGTTTCTTAGGTCCTGACGGTATCACCATCTGTGATAGATGGTACCACCGCCTACAACACTAACACTGGGCGGTACCACTGCCCAGACAGATGGTACCACCAGTTGACAGTCTTGGAGACTGAGCTTGGGCGGTACCATCACCTAGACCGATGGTACCACCGCCTGACACAGTTTCAGAGACTGTGCCACAATGGTTCTACCTGTTGGGTCACTGTTTGGGCATTTCACTTTGTCCAACACAACCTAGCCTTGGGCCTAATTGGCCCCTAATTGAGTTGGCCCAATTCCAACCTAATTATGTGCTAACTATCATATTTAAGGCATACACTAAGCTAAATAAGTCTGGTTTCTTCCGACAAGCTTCCGGTGATCTTCTGGCGAACTTCCGACGAACGTCCGGACTTTCCGACGAACTCTCGAACTCCCAATGAAGTCTCATTCTTGACTCCTACACACTTCATTTTGCTTTATGCCTTGATCACTATTATAATTAATCCTACACACTTAAAACCTACTTCGATCTAAACAATTATTAAAAAGCTTGAATAAAATGTTGTCAGGCATGCCATTGGTTCATCGATGCTTCGTCCGATTCTTTAGTGCATCATCCTCTCTTGTGGCCTATTACCTAATCGGTCAGTTGACCTCCACAATTTCGATCTCCTTAGCATAATTTTCACTCTTCTTGGCCCGATGCTCGAATCCATGACCAGAAGCCTTCTGCCGATATGTCAACCGATCCTCCGGCTCGACGTCCAACCTTCTGACATGTTCTACTCTAGCCCAACATGATTCTTCCTACTTTAATTGTCTCTCCCTGATCAAAGTTTCCTACATCAATCAAAACATAGATCAAATTATAAACACTATCAATTGGTTTCATCATCAAAATATGAGATTCAATAATCTCTCCCTTTTTTATGATGACAATCAATTGATGACGGAGGTTACCTTAACCCCCGGAGTTTAAACAAACTCCTCCTATCAATATGTCATATTGATAGAACCTTGAATTTAAGTTGAATTCAAGTCAAATTAAATTTAATCAATAAATCATTATGAGTCCAAGCAACATAAAATCATGCATAATCAAATTTTCAATACATCATTCCATGCATGATCATCAACTTAACTTCTCCCCCTTTGTCATCAACAAAAAGGATAAGTGCATCTAGCAAATTTTTTTTGAGATATGATTTCAAATCATTGCAACATAATCTCAAGTTTTATCATCATGCAAGTGAGTAATTTTCTTTCTTCTCTTCCGAGAAGTTCAAATTTTTTTGCTTCCTTTGCAAGTTAGCAAGTTATGCTTCTTGAGATAGCACTTTTGCTTCTCTTGAGATTGTAAGCTAGCAATTCTATCTACCCTTTGTCAAAAAGGGAATAATATAATTTTAAAAAAGAAGTGAAGAATACAATTTTGTAATTTTTTTCTCTTTACAATAATTTTTAAATCATGAGAAAGGTAAAGTATCAATCTTATTTCAATATGTTTGTGCATCATTATAGTTTCAAATTAAAATATGCATAATTTCAAAATCTTATATTTCATCCTTACTTCATGCATGATAAAAAAATAAATCAATCATCATTATGACATTTCATACATGATACTCAAGCAGTCATGATACATCATTTTAGTAACAAATCATAGTATTGCATACATCATTCCAAATCATAAATAATTTAAATCATAATGGTATCAAAATGTTAAATTACATTTCATCTTACCATGCATGATCATAACTTCTTAGTTGTATGCATCTACATAATATCATGAGTATTGCATTATATCATATCATCACATGAAGGATAACAAGAAAATTTTGGTGATGAGATATACTTCATGAATACAAAGAATTATAAAAAGCATATCATGAAAGATAAGATCATGTGAATACCAAAAGATATGATTCATATAGAAAATCTCCTCTTTAGTGAATAGCAAAAAGAAACAAGGAGAAAATGATCTCAATTCATAAAAAGATTTCAAGTATCAAATATCGAGAAATCAAGATGATGATTCATATAAAAAATATCATAAGTTAAAATCAAGAGAAAAATCATCATTCATTTTCAACTCATTCAATTTGTTAAATTAACGTTACTTGAGTATGCATGATACTAAAATATGGTTTCAAGTCTTCAACATATAACATGCATAATTTCAAACCATTACAAACCATTATCAAGGTCATAATTTGTTTATATAAGTCTCTTCCTTAGTAAATGGTAAGAAGAAATCATCAAAGATAGAAAATATTTTGATTCTTATAAAAGATAGCTCTAGTAGAGAAATCAAAAGAAAGTTCATAATTCGGTTGAAAAAATTTCATTCAAATTCAAATCATCAAAATCACTTTTATAGTTCAAGAGATTTATAAAATAACTTAAATAGATTCATTAATCTCCTTTTTTAAACAATCAATAAAGTAGAGAAAAAAAAATCTTTCAAGGAGAAACCTTTCCTCTTTTTAGTGTTTCAATTCATATGATTGATTTTATTTAAGCATGCCCAAATTTTTATGTCAAATAAAAACATGCATCATGTTTAAAACCAAAAAAAAAACTTTCATTGCATCAAAGATCGATAATTCATAAATTACAAGAATCATCATGCATAATTTTAAAATATAAACTCATTAAATATAATATTAAACTTCTTAATATTTTCATTAAAACATCAAGCATGGTTTCATTGAACATGAGGCAACTTCAATCAAAATCGAGAAATAATACAGAAATCAATATGATTACATATTATTGCTTCTTAAAAACATACATAAGATTAATCTTATTAAACATACAATTATTAGATCTAACATTTTGTTCCTTTATCATAAAACATATAATTTTCATGATCATTTTCAAAATAGTTAGAAAAATGAGCATGATATATATTTTTTATTTACTAACTAATTTATAAACAACTCATGAAAAAGCATCAAGTAATTTCGAAATAAGGTAAAGGGGTTTTAGTTACCTCGTCGTCTAAAGTCGTTAAGGTGTAGTTTGTCACCTTGCCTTTGTTGGTTTGTTTTTCATCTTCAGATGAACTTGATTTGTTCCAAGCCGTCTTAAGTGCTTTCTTCTTCTTTGGCAACTTCTTTTTAAGTTCATTTTATTCTTTAATTCTTTTTTAATGAACCTTTTAAATTTTATAATGAGAAGTTCAAGTTCATCATTACTTGAGCTTTCGCTCGAGTGGTCTTCATTTGTTCTAAGTGTCAAATCCTTCCTAAACGTTAGAAGGTTATTCTCAAGCTCTTCATGAGCATTGCAAGTCATCTCATAGGTCATTAACGACCCAATAAGTTCTTCGAAAGGAAAATTATTCAAATCCTTGGCCTCTTGAATGATAGTTATTTTAGGGTCCCAACTCTTTGAAAGAGATCTCAATATTTTATTAACGAGTTCAAAATTCAAAAAACATTTGTCAAGTGCTTTTAGACTATTGACGACATCTGTAAAATGGGTGTACATGTCTCCAATAATCTCACTTGGCTTCATTCGAAATAGTTTAAAATCATGTATTAAAAGATTGACTTTAGACTCTTTAACTCTATTCATGCCTTCGTGAGTGATTTCGAGTGTATGCCAAATGTCAAAAGTCATTTCATAAGTAGAAACCCGATAGAACGTGAGTGATTTCGAGTTTTCCAATAAATGTAGTCCGTCCCATTGAACATGAGAGGACGAATGATAGAAAAGCCCACTTAAAAGTCGAAAAGAGCCTTTTCTCTTGGGTGTTAAGCCAAATGAGAAAGAACGTGGCTTTGATACCAATTAGTGTAGCGGATAAAACACGTCGGTTCAAAAAATTTCTTTATACGATAAAACCGATCTCGGAAAGATAACTTGAAATCTTATTTGTAAGTGTAGTGAAAGCAGTAAGCAGGTAAAGCAGTTTGCAGTAAAGATAAATTGCAAGAATGAAATGCAAACCAAGTTATAGTGGTTCAGTCGTCGTGACCTACATCCACTCTACCGATTCCTCTTCTGTTGAGGTAACCGGCATCCACTAACGATCTTCCTTCAATGGGCGAAGATCAACTACCCTTATAACTCGATTCTCCTTTTAACAGGTTCAGGAGAGAACCTTTACAACCCCCACAACCTCCTCTCTTAAGCTTCTCTAACACTTAGAGTTTACGAGGAGTTCACACAAGATTATAACAGCGTTTTCTTTCTTTTTCACTCTCAATTCTTGTGTTTGTTAATAAGGATGAGAGGGGTATTTATAGGCCTCAAATTGACTAAAACTTGAAGCCTAAAAAGGTCTCATCCCGGGTTTCCCGGGTCTTGGCGGTACCACCGCTTATGTTGGGTGGTACCACCGCCTATAGCACTAACACTGGGTGGTACAATTGCTTGATAGTCTTAGAGACTGAGTCTGGGTGGTACCACCACCTGACATAGCCTCAAAGACTGTGCCACGATGGCTCCACCTATTGGGTCATTGTTTGGGCTTTTCACTTAGCCTAACACAGCCTAACTTTGGGCCCAATTGGCCCCGTAATTGAGTTAGTCCAATTCGAATCAAATTATATACTAACTACAAAATTTATGACATACACTAAGCTAAATAAGTCCGGTTTCTTCCGGCGAGCTTCTGGTGATTTTTCGGTGAACTTCCAATTAACGTCCGGACTTCCGATGAACTCTCGAACTCCCAACGAAATCTCGTTCTTGACTTCGAGACTTTATTTTGCTTTATGTCTTGATCTCTATCGTAGTTTATCCTGTACACTTAAAACCTACTTCGATCTAGACAATTATTACTAAGCTTGAATCAAATGTTATCCGGCATGCCATTGGTTCATCGACGCTTCGTCCGATTCTTCGATGCATCCTCCTCTCTTATGGCCTATTGCCCAATCAGCCAGTTGACCTCTGCAACTCTGATTTTCTTAGTGTAATTTTCGCTCTTTTTGGACCGATGCCCGAACCTATGGCCCGAAGCCTTCTGCCGATATGTCGACCGGTCCTCCGGCTCGACGTCTAACCTTCTAACATGTTCTACTCTGGCCAAATATGATTTTTCCTACTTTAATTGTCTCTCCCTGATCAAAACTTTTTACATCACTTAAAATGCAGATCAAATCATAAACACTATTAATTGGTTTCATCATCAAAATCTGACATTCGACAAATAGATGATTCATAATGATTCATAATTAGCAGGTATTTATTTTGGTAAGTAAAAGATAATAAGCATGTATTTATTCACGATGCATACTTATTCATACATTTACTCTAATTATGTCATAAAATAATAATATTTTAATAAAGATCATAACATATTTAATGTATATCACATAACAATAATAAGAATAAAATCATATTTCACATGTCATACTTTCTCTTTTATTTTTCTTTTCTCATATCATATGTCATATCATATATTATATTTTTATTTATATAAAAAATAAAAATAATTATGAAACTGAAGCACATATTAAGCTCAAGGGAACCAATCCTACCCTATGGATAACATTGTTGATGGACTTAGGCATCAACTCACATGTCGAGTCATGAGCTTATCATACATTTCTTTTGAATGATAACACATCACTGTTTTTCATATAATATTTGTTAGACACAATCCATTTTAGCAAAAATGTTCGTTCTAATCACTAGTATCGAGTAAAACATATTATCTCATTGCCTTCATCTTGAGAGACTTAAATGCCATCCCTTCGATTGTCCAATGGTTTATCACCTTTGAAATTTATAGATGCGATATAAAGCTATGATAAGAGAACTATCAAGAATCTAACTTGAAATTAAAGTTATATAATAAATATGGATGCTTAATCGCATGTCTCATATCAATATTGTAATATTAAATATCTTTAAGAAAACCAAAGTATGGTTTTATATAATTAATCATAATGGATGCCACAACACACAAAATATAAACATTCATTATTTAAAGCATAACAATTATTTATGCAACAAAATATATGTTTAACCCCAGTGCTTAAAGGACTAAAGGTTTATTGCCACTCAAACTCAGGTTTCTATTTCAATTAGTCAAAACAGTCACGTGCAAACATGCATACTTGTTCATCAAAAGTTATATAACAGATCCATGTTAATTTGCGTTCGTGTAAACCACAAATTTTCATGTCATCCTATACTAGCAGTTAATGCATCCATAAACAAATAGCATGTTTTAAGGCATACATTAGCCTACCCAAGAATATGAAGAACTCAAAGCTTTACACTTTAAGTTAAGCCAATTTATGGGAAAAGGTTTTTCCTTTTACCCTTCTTTTTTCCCACACGAATGTGATTGTCATTGCCAAAGAGAATTAAGGAGCATTTGAACATAGTCCACTAATTGTTATTTCATCTAGCACCTAATAGGAGTGGTCACAATCTAATACTGTCCTCTTCTTTGCTTATAATCGTGATGCCATAAGATATGCAATGGGTCCACCACTTAGATCCTATAAACTATTTGTATAATTATTTTTACTAATTCTCTAACTACAGCTCATGATGCTGCGGGTTACGAGCCTAACACTTGGATGCTTCCCATCTCAAACATAATAATGCAACATGACAACCCAAGAGTTTCTATCACAAAATGGTCAGTCACAACTTCTTATCCTACTGGTTAGTCTACCAGGCCTCCATTTCGTTTACCATGCGATTCGAAAGCTTCTAAAACCCATAATTTCAACTATTGGAAGGGCTGTTACTTGCCATAATTTGGTTCCTTGCTAACCGACAGCAAATAGGCAGCATGCAGGTTTGGGTAAATATTCAACCTGATTCGGCACATTAACGTGAATGCAAACCGGCTAGATCTAGCACTATACTATGCGCCAGGTTTCAGCTCATCGGCTTGAGCTGAGTGGGAGCTTTCTTCTGATCCGGTCCCGCTCGTTACAAGTAAGCTCTACGACTGATTTGCAAAGGATGATGTTGTCTACTACAACAAGCACAGGAATCATATCTACATATTTTTGTTTGACATGTGCAACATGGAACTTATTTATAAAATTTTAATTCACTTGTTAACTAAATAATTTTTAAATTTATAATTTAGACAATTTTACAATCTATCTCTAAGAAAGATAATAAAAGAGTATCTCTCGCTATTATCAAATCTTTAAGAATAAAATATATAAGTATACATGTGGCCAATAGATTATTAGGTTA
Source organism: Musa acuminata AAA Group (assembly GCF_036884655.1). Lineage (NCBI taxonomy): Eukaryota > Viridiplantae > Streptophyta > Magnoliopsida > Zingiberales > Musaceae > Musa > Musa acuminata. The sequence continues at coordinate 32,658,590 of NC_088334.1, read as the reverse complement.
GTTGTAAATGATTAATGTAAGTGTAAAAATGTAATTATGCTACTGTTGTACGAAAATCTTTAATGATAGAAATTAAAATCAAATAATAATATATCAAATTTATGATATGTACTTTTCAATGTTATTCAGGAAGCCTTTATTTGATTTACAACTACACTATTGTTGGATCCGAAAGCTACAATGACATCGATTTACAAAAAAAACTAAACTCACATTTTTCTCTCTTTTTATCATATTCTCAAGACCACTATAAACGATGGATTACGGACTATGAAAAATTGAGAATAAATCTATAATCCGAATAAATGGTGTTTTGTCCCTAGGAGATTATATCCTTTTATAGGTTAAAGGATAAGGTTTAGGATGATAATTAAGAGAGTCTCTCTTATCAAAATCATTTCCTAATGAATTCTATCATAATTGAACATCCATTTTATTTATCGATAACCATAATCAATCATAATCCAACCAGATCTATAATATATCTTACCTTATTAGATAAGGTCATATAATCTAATATTTTTTCACTTGACACATTAATTGATAAAATATAAAAAATAATTAAAATAAAAAAAAATATTTAAAAATAATTTTGCCTAATTGATTTTAAAAAATTTTAAAAATATTTTATACATGGTCATATATTTTAAAATAAGCCAATAAATCTAATAAGTGCAATAATAGTATATTAAGTTCAACTACTAGTGTGAGTCATAGTGGTTGTCTATCATCAATGTCATATTCCATTCTATGTATTACAATATTATTAGTCTTTCCTTGTATAATCCATAATGACCCATGTAATTTGTTAAGATAATCATATTATCACATTCAACTATAATATGTATAAATATAAATTTAAACATGATAGTTGTTGAATCCCGGATTTTGATGATGAATCAATTGATGAGTTTGTGATCTATTTAACGTTTGAGAAAAGTGATTCAATCATGAAAAGGCAAAATAATTGAAGTAGAAGAATCAGATGTTGGGTCGGAGTCAGAGATCGGGCATCGGGTTGGAAGAATCAGACATTCAACTAAGATCGCATGTTGCGAGAGTCAACATGCTGATGGATCGGGCAATACATCGAAGATTTGGATGACACACCGGAAGTTCAGAAGAAGTTTGGATGAAATAATGATATTCTAGATGTTAGGATTGAGTTGGCACTAAGAGGGGGGGTGAATTAGTGCAGCGAATAAAAACACGTCGAGTCAAAACTCTTGTTCGATAAAATTATTTCGACAAAATGAGTTTAACTTTAAAAGTATACGGAAGGGTGTGCAGCAAAATTAATGAGGAAGTAAAGCAGTTTGCAATAAAGATAAACAGTAAAACAGAAATGCAAACCGTTTTATAGTGGTTCGGTTGTCATGACGTACATCCACTCTATCGATTCCTCTTCCATTGAGGCCACCAACATCCACTAACGATCTTCTTTCAATGGGCAAAAATAAACTACCCTTTTACACCCTTCTTATCCTTTTCATAGGAGACAATCTTTACACCCCCACTTACTCCTCTCTTAAACTGTACTAACACATAGAACTTTCAAAGGAGTTCTTACAAGATTACAACAACGTTTTTCTTTTTTTTTACTCTCAATTCTTGTGTATTTTAACAAGGGATGAGAGGGGTATTTATAGGCCTCAAGTGGATTCAAACTTAGAGCCTAAAAGTGTCTCATCCTTAGTTTTCGGGGTACTGACAGTACCATTACTTATGTTGGGCGATACCACCGCTTGTAGCACTAACACTGGGCAGTACCACAGCCCAGTCTGGTGGTACCACCGCTTGACACCCTACCACTGGGTGGTACCACTACCCAATCTAGCAATACTATCGCTTGATAGTCTCTCGGAGATTATGTCAGGGCAGTACCACCGCTTGACAGTCTCTCGGAGACTATGCCATGACGGTTCCACTTGTTTGGTTACTGTTTGGGCCTTTTCACTTGGCCCAACATAGCCTAAACTTGAGCCCAACTAGCCCCTAATTGAGTTAGCCCAATACCAACCCAATTATGCCTAAAACCTACTTCGATCTAGGCAATCATTACAAAGCTTAAATCAAATGTTATCCGGCATGTCATTGGTTCATCGATGCTTCGTCCGATTCTTCGGTGCATCATCCTCTCTTGCTGCCTATTTCCCAATAGGCTAGTTAACCTCCATAACTCTGATCTTCTGATATGTTCTACTCTGGTCCAACATGATTCTTCTTGCTTTAGTTGTCTCTCCCTGATCAAAGTATCCTGGATCACTCAAAACATAAATAAGATAAATACTATCAATTTGTTTTATCATCAAAATCCGAGTTCAATACCAAACAATATAGAATTTTTATCTTGTAGTCATTTATGTCTTTATCATTATAGTTTAAGTCTAATTTGAGTTAGTTTTGGGTGTAACCATGCTAATTTAAGGGCCTATTAGGCTTGAGTTAGGGTTGATTTAGTCCTATTGGGAGGCCCATTCAATGATCCATAATTAGGTCAAGCAATGGCACCACTAGACTAGGCGGTGGAACCGGCTATGAGCTGGAACATACGAAGTGTATGGTTTCCAGAAGACCCGACGATGGTACCGCCCAAATTGGCCATAGTACCGCCAGTTCACAGTTTCCAATGTGCCAAGCGGTAGTACCACCCAGATTGGGCGATGGTACTACTAGCAGTTAATGCTATAGGTGATGGTACCACCCAACACTAGTGATAGTACCTCTAGGACCCCGAAAACCCAAGATGAGACTTTTTTTGGCTTCATTTTTGAAGCCATTTAGGGCATATAAATATCCCACTTATTCTTACGTGAGTTAGCAAGAAAAATAAATGAAAAGACTTGTGATTCTGAGTTGTAAAGTCAACTTTAAAGTTTTGAGCTTATTTTAAGAGAGGTGTGAGACTTGTAAAGGCTCTCTCCTAAACTTGTGAAAAGGAGAAAGAGTTGTAAAGAGGGTAGTTGGTCTTCGCCCATTGAAAGAAGATTGTTAGTGAATGCTGGTGGCCTTAATAAAGAGGAATCGGGAGTGGACATAGGTCATTATGACCGAACAACTATAAATTCGGTATGCATTTCCTTTATGCTTTTTATTACTATTACTTATTGATTTAATTGTCTACTACTCTCACTTGCTCTTTAGGTTTAAACCCATTTTCGATATGGTTTCATCGTTCGAAATTTTCAAAATCGTAATTTTATGAAAGCACTAATTAATCCCCATCTCTTAGTGCTGATACGGTCCTAATAGTTGGTAACAGAGCCAAGTTTCTCTCAATTAGTTTAACACTAAAATGAGATTAAATAATTTTTATCGGCAATCAAGAGGGTTACTCTATCACTCATCCTCCTATGTTCAATGGGACGAACTACATGTATTGGAAAACACGAATGAGAATTTTTCTGATTTCTATGGACTTTGATTTATGGAATATTGTAGAATGTGGTTTTCAAAAATCCTTTAGACTAGTGAATGAATGGAATGATCTAGAGAAAAAGTCATTTTATTTAAATACGAAAGCTATGAATACTTTATTTTGTACTTTAGACAAAAATGAGATTAACTGTGTTTCTATATGCGAAACTATACATGATATTTGGCACACACTTGAAGTCACACATGAAGGCACGAGTAGAGTTAAAAGAGTCTAAAATTAATCTTTTAGTGCATAGTTATGAATTATTTAGAATGAAGCCAATGAAACCATTGGTGATATATAAACTCGTTTTATGGATGTCGTCAATGGTTTGAAAGCTATTAGTAAAAGTTTTACTAATCTTGAACTTGTTAATAAAATTCTAAGATCTCTTCCAAAAAAATTGGGATCCAAAAGTAACTACTATTCAAGAAGCAAAGGACTTGAATTATTTTCCTCTTGAAGAACTCATAGGGTCATAAATGACCTATGAAATGACTTGCAAGGTATACGATGTGTTGAATCTTGGATTTTGATGATGAAATTAATTGATGAGTGTACGATCTAATCCATGTTTTGAGAAAAGTGACGAAGGACTAACCACAATCATGAAGGCAAAACAATTGAAGTAAGAAGAATTAGACATTAGACTAGAGTTAAAAAAGGGGCATCGGGTCGAAAGAATCAGACGTTGCGCTAAGATGAGATGTTGTGAGAGTCAACATGCTGATGGATCGGGTGATACACCGAAGGTTCAAACAATGCGTCGGAAGTTCGTCGAAAGTTTGTCGAAAGTTTACCGGGAGTTTGGATGAACAAATGATGTGCCAAACAACTTAGCTTTTTATTTTATGATTATTTAAGTCTTAATAATCATAGTTAGGTCTTAATTTTAGTAAGGTTTGGGTGTAACCCCATTAACTCAATTAGGGGCCAACTAGGCCCGAATTAGGGCTAAATTGTACCTTCTATTTAGCCTATTTAGTGACTCAAAGCCACATCAGGCAGTGGCATCGCCAGGGTTGACTGTGGAACTGCTTGAGGCTCGGCGTCCTAGGTATTATCTCGTGGTGGTACCGCCCAAACTAGGCGATGGTACCTTCGGAAGTTATTGGTGTACCTTCGGTAGTGGTACCGCTAGAGCCTAGTCTCCAAGGCTCTACCAAGTGGTCATATCGCTCAGACTAGTAGTACCACCAATTGTCAGGGGAGGAAGCGATGGTACCGCCCAATACTAGTGGTGGTACCGCCAGCACCCTAGAAACCCGGGAGGAGATAATTTTTAGCATTATTTTTAAAGCCAATTGGGGCCTATAAATACCTCAATCTTTCCTACTTGCCAAAGCATGAAAAGTGAACAAAAGTCTTGAGATTTTGAGTTGTAAAAGTCTTGAAAAAGTGCTAAGTGTCCTCCTCCTCTTCCTTAAGATTTGTGATCATTCTAAGAGAGGTGTGAGACTTGTAAAGATTATCTCCAAAACCTGTGAAAAGAAGAAAGAGTTGTTAGAGGGTAGTTGATCTTTGTCCATTGAAAGGAAATTAATAGTAGAAGCTGATGGCCTCGACGGAGGAGAAATCCAGAGTGGACATAGGTCAGGACGATCAAACCATGACAAATCTAGTGTGCTCTTTTCTTTTGTTGTTTACCTTCACTTCCTTCTTATTTAACTATCTACTACTTTTGTATGTACTCTTACAAACATTTTCAAGTTCAAGCATATTTTTATTATGGGCCTTATTAAACGTAGTTTCTCTAAAAATCGTTGAAAGTTTACGATAGCACTAATTCCCCCCCCCCCTCCCCCTTTAGTGTCATTCATGATCCTAACAATTGGTATCAGAGCCACGTTTCTCTACATTTGGTTTAACACCTAAGAGAGATAGCTTTTGCTAGCAATATAGAGAGTCATTCTATCACTCGTCCTCCTCTGTTTAATGGGATGGACTACACATATTGAAAAACTTGCATAAGGATTTTTTTGATTTATATGGATTTTAAGTTATGGAATATCATTGAAAGTGATTTTCAAATGTCTTCTATACCAATGAATGAATGAAATGATTTGGAGAAGAAGACTTTCTCTTTAAATACTAAAGTGATGAACACTTTGTTTTGTGCTCTAGACAAAAATGGGTTTCTAGATGCGAAACTGCACATGATATTTGGCACACACTTGAAGTCACACATGAAGGCACAAGTAGAGTTAAAGAGTAAAAAAATAATCTCTTAGTATATAGTTATGAGTTATTTCGAATGAAACAAAACGAGATCATTGGAGATATGTACACCCATTTTACGGATATCGTCAATAGTTTAAAAGCACTTGTAAAAGTTTTTCTAATTTTGAACTTGTAAATAAAATAGTAAGATCCTTTCAAAACAGTTAGGATCCAAAAGTAATGACAATACAAGAAGCAAATGACTTAAATAATTTTTCGCTTGAAGAACTTATTAGGTCTTTAATGATCTATGAAATGATATATATGGTGTTGGGAAATCTTGGGGGGCGACATCATATACGCAGTGGAAGAACAGAAAACAAAATCCCCTATTCCGAAAGAGATGTTCGTCATCATGCGAAGATTGGTGCACAAAATCCACGAAATATAAAACTGTGTATAGTAAAGATTGTGTTACCTAGAGAGATCGTATATCCCTGAATCCTTGCAGATCTCTAGGAGAGGGTGAAGGAGGTCAAGCGCCCTCCTCTCTAGCAGTGATCCACACAACAGGGCTGCGACGACACTCCTCAAAACTCCAGGCCTGCTTTGAGGTGGAGAGGGGGAGGATAATAGGAGAGGCAAGCAAAAGCTCTAGCCTATGAACCACTGAATCTCTCCTATTTATATAGGTCCCTTATCAATCTTAACCCTAATGAATCCTCCCCTATTGGGTATTAGATCTTCATCCAACTACCCAAGCCTCTTAGATTAGTGGATCTCTTTCAAATAATCTCTCATGGGCTTTTATTGGATCTCGTCCATAGGATCCAATAATTTATGGGCTTATTGGATATCCAATAAGATAGAGGCTCCGACGGATATCTCATATCCGAACTTCTACTCATCGCAACATCTACCATATGTGTGTGACCCTCTAGGCCCAATATCGAGCTGATCGTAAGTCATACCTGTCAGAACTCCTTCTGGCTTAGTGAATTATTGTCTCCATAATAATTCACTCGACTCATCGACTGTGGACGTACTAGGCCACTACGCCGCAATCCCTAGACGATATAGGGGAATCCAATCCATTGGACCTATTTATCCTCAGTTACCATGTACCTATAGTCTCTCATCCATCTAATATCCTAGAGACCATATACCGGGCATGGTGTTATTAAACCCATATGGTTTTACTTAAGTCTTGCTCTTAATTGGATTCTCCCGGAGAACTCTTTCTCTCTCAATCTAAATGACCCTAGCTAGGGATTTGTCTAAGCAAGAACACATGAGATATTCCTATCATGATATCGAGAGTGGATGATCCTCTATCGATACTCTATATCTATCGTAAGGTTAACTACCACTCCCGATGATCGGTTGTACTAGAACTGAGACATCCAAACCTATAAGTCCGGTATCAAAGAATGAAGCACTCATATAGGACATCCTTGGTGTCTCAAGTCTAAGGACCAAGTACACCACTAGGACTATAGAATCGTTGTCTAATAATAAGGTATCATCAATCATCTTGCATTCCGTAAGCGGATCAATCAGTGAACTCATTCTCCAATAAGCACCTATACTGTATCCCTATTGTCCCCACATGAGTAGCTATGAGACCAACTGTATCCATCATATGGACGGGTATATAGCACACAAATCTATCCTGTTATCTCGATGTCCATCTCGAGTAACCTATGACCAGGATTATTTAGGATCTGTGTTTAAAGGTGAATCGATATAATTATCGTGATCTCATCACGATCTGATTCTCATTGTATGGATTTGATATTATGTTTAGTGTTGGACTATGTGCTAGATTTCAATCTAATCCCAATCAATCTCACTTAAAAGTTGTTAAAAGGATTTTTTAGATACCTAAAGGCAACACATAATCTAGGATTATGGTATCCAAAAACTAAAAATCTTGAATTGATTGTTATGCCGATTTTGTCGAATATAGAATAGATAGAAAAATCACATCTGGAACATGTCAACTCTTAGGTCATTCACTTGTTTCTTAGTCTTCTAAGAAATAAAATTTTGTTGTATTATCTACAGTTGAAGCTAAATATATAGCAGTAAGTGCATGTTGTGCACAAGTTATTTGGATAAAAAATATCTTAGAAGACTATGGAATTTATTTGAAAAACATCCATATAAAATATGATAACACTAGTGCAATATGTTTAATAAAGAAACTCATTCAACACTCTAGAACTAAAGATATTGATATTAGACATCATTTTATTAGAGACCATGTTAATAACCATGATATATCTCGAGAATTTATTGATATAAAACATCAATTAGCTAATATTTTTACAAAACCATTGAACGAGGACCGATTTGATTTTATTAAAAGAGAAATAAGCATGTTAAATCTTCTAAGTGTATGAATGTTTCTTATATATTTTTGGATTATTATCTTAATTTCTTGATTTTCATGACTTAAGTTTTCTCTTCTTTTGATAAAAAGAAGATTTTCTTTCAAACGAATCATGATCCTTCTCTTGATTTCTCGATATTCTTGACTTGAGCTTTCTTTTGAATCAAGATTGCTTACTTTGATTTCTTCCTTAAGCTATTTACAAAAGAAGAGATTTGATTCATGGAATTTGGGTATTCACAACTTGATTTTTTATTTTTCATGTGGTGATCATTTCCTATGATTCCTTCCTCTGTCTCTTTACAAAAGTAGAGCTTTGATTTATGGACTATCGTATTCATGACTTGATTTTTTTTTCGTTCATGTGATGGTTGAAATTTTTTTACACCATTGAATACCTATGATTCTCTTCAGTTTTCATGACTTGAGTTTTTTTTACAGAAAGAAGACTTGTCAAAATGATTCATGATATTTCGGATTCATAACATGATATTTTGGATTCATGTGATGATTGAAAATTTTACACCATTAAATTCCTTCCCTCTCTTTTTTATATATAATGACAAATGGGAGAAAAAGAAATGCTATCTTGCATATCTCAAGAGAAGCAAAGTGCTAGCTTGCCCATCTCAAGAAGCAAAACATACAAACTTGCATATCTCAAAAGAGAAATTACTACCTTGCACATTTCAAGTAGAAGCAAATATTGCTAACCATCACATCTCTAAAATTTGCTAGTTTGTATATTCTAAAGTGAAGATATATGCAATGATGTTTCAAAAATTTGAAAATATTCATGATATACACAATAATTTGAAATTATATTTCAAAAACATGCTAGTTGCACTTTTCTATTTTTTGTTGATTTTAAAGGGGGAGAAGTAATGATGATTTGAAAATTTATTATTTTGGTATCATGCCCAAAGTGATGATGATTTGTATTGATTTAGAATTATGCATGTTAAACATTGATAACTTGAAACTATGTTTAAATGATGATGCACAATGTATGAAATTTTGAAATGATATGTTGCATATGATCAAAATTATTTCACTTGAATTCAAAGGTTATTATTCCTTTTGAATTCAAGTTTGCCTTATTTCAATAGAGCATATAGATAGGGGGAGTTAAGGTTAACTCCGTCATCAATTGATTATTTTCATAAAAAATGGGGAGATTATTGAATCTCGGATTTTGATGATGAAATCAATTGATGAGTTTACTATCTAATCTATGTTTTGAGAAAAGTGATGTAGAACTAACCATGATTATAAAAAGACAAAATAATTAAAGCAAGAAGAATCAGACATTGGGCCGGAGTCCAAAAATGTGCATCGGGTCGGACGAATCAGATGTTGCGCCAATATCGAATGTTGCGGGTGTCAACATGTCGATGGATCGGGTGATATGTCGAAGGTTCAGACAATGCGCCGAAAGTTCACTAGGAGTTTGGATGAACAAATGATGTGTCTAACAACTTAACTTCTTATTTTGTTATTGTTTAAGTCTTAATTATCGTAGTTAGGTTTTAATTTGAGTTAGGTTTGGGTGTAACCCTATTAACTCAATTAGGGGCCAACTAGGTCCGAATTAGGGTTGAATTAGGCTTGCTATTTGGCCTATTCAGTGACCCGGAGTCACATCAAGCGGTGGCACTACCAGGGCTAGTGGTGGAGCCGTTTGAGGCTCAACCTCCTAGGTATTATTTGGGCGGTGGTACCGCCTAAACTGGGCAGTGGTACCATAGATAGTTAATGCTGTCAAGCGGTGGTACCACCCTGTCAGGTGGTAGTTCAGCCAGAGTCCAGTCTCTGAGGCTCTATCAAGTGATTATACCGCTCAGTCTAGTAGTTGTACCACTAGTTGTTAGGGGAGCAGGCAATGGTACCACCCAATATTGGCGGTGGTACTAACAGTACCCCGGAAACCCAAGATGAAATACTTTTTGGCTTCATTTTTAATGCTATTTGGGGCCTATAAATATCCCAATCTTTCTTGCTTGCCGAAGCATGAAAAGTGAACAAGTCTTAAGATTTTGAATTATAGAAGTCTTAAAAAATTACTAAGTGTCCTCATCCTCTTCCTTATGATTTATGATCATTCTAAGAGAGGTGTGAGACTTGTACAGGTTGTCTCCTAAATCTATGAAAAGGAAAAAAAGTTGTAAGAGGATAGTTGATCTTTTCCTATTGAAAGATGATCAATAGTAAAAGCCGGTGGTCACAATAGAGGAGGAATCGGGAGTGGAGGTAGGTCACAATGATCGAACCACTATAAATCCGGTGTGCTCTTTTCATTTGCTTTTTACCTTCATTGCCTTCTTATTTAACTATCTACTACTTTTGCATACACTCTTACAAACGTTTTCAAGTTTAAACGCATTTTCGTTATGGAAATTATTGAATATAATTTCTCTGAATCTTCGCAAGCTTGCAATAGCACTAATTCACCCCCCCTCTTAGTGTCATTCACAATCTTAACATGATGAACATAAGAACAACTTTCCAAAAAATAGGAAAGATATGACACTTAGCACTAAAGAAAACCACTCAAGTGAAAGCTCAAGTGATGATGATGACTTGACACTCCTTACAAGAAAATTTAAAAAATTTATAAAAAAAATAAAATAAATATTATAAAACAATATACTAAGAACAAAAGCAAACTATAAAAGGACATAATCATATGCTACGAATGCAAGAAGCTGGGGCACTTCAAAAGTGAATATCCTTAACTTAAGAATAAGTAACTGCCAAAGAAAAAGAAAGCACTCAAGGCGACTTGGGATAAATCGAGTGCATCCAAAGATAAAGAACAAGCTAATGAAGATGAGGTGGCAAACTATGCTCTAATGGTCTTCAATGACGAGCTAAGTGACTTAATCGAAACTCATTTATCTTATAATGAATTATTAAATATTTTTCATGATTTATATGATGATTTTAAATTAGTTGATACGAAATATAAATTACTAAAGAAAGATCATGCTTCTCTCTCTAGTAAATTTGAATAATTAAAAAATAATCATGATAATTGCATGTTAATCTCTTATACTCAATGTGAAGAGTTAGACTAAGTTAAAAAGGAAAATATGGTTCTACAACAAATATTAAAAAATTTTAAAATTGGAAACAAGTCTTTCGATTTGATCCTTGCTAACAAAGGTCATGTACACAGAAAAGTAGGAATCAGTTTTCTGAATAGTAACACTCAATTGAAGCTAACTATATTTGTTAAAGATATTGAATCTCAGATTTTGATGATGAAATCAATTGATGAAGTTATTAATGTGCATTTGAGTGACAGTGACATAGGACTATCCTCGATCAAGAGTGGAAAATTTAATTAAAGTAGGAAGAATCATACGTTAGGCAGGAGTAGAACATGTCAGAAGATTTGACGTTAGGTCGGAGGAATGGTCGACGTGCCGAAAGGACTTTGTGCCATGAGTTTGGGCATCGGGCCGAAGGATCATACATTGTACCAAGGAGATCAGTGTTAGGAATGAGTCGACACTAAGAGGGAGGGTGAATTAGTGCAGCGAAAAGATTACGTCGGTTCAATAAAAACTCTTTCTCATGATAAAACCGATTTCGGAAAGATAGCTTAAAAGCATACGGAAGAGCATAGTGGATGTAAAGCAAGTAAATAAGTAAAGTGGTTTGCAGTTAAAGTAAATTGCTCAAAGGAAAATACAAACCAAATTTTATAGTGGTTCGATCGTCGTGACCTACATCCACTCCACTTATTCCTCTTCCGTCGAGGCCACCGACATCCACTATCGATCTTCCTTTAATAGGCGAAGATCAACCTTCTTCTTACACCCCTCTTCTCCTTTTCATAGGTTTAGGAGACAACCTTTACAAGCACTCACTCCTCCTAAACATAATTCTAAACTTAGACTAGAGGATGGGATTTCTCAAGTGATTGCAACAGCATTTTCTTACTTTAAAACTCTCTGTGCTTGTATTTCTTAGCCAGGGATGAGAGGGGTATTTATAGGCCTCAAGTTGATTCAAACTTGGAGTCTAAAAATATCTCATTCCGGATTTCCTAGGTACGGTCAGTACCATTGCTTATGCTGGACGGTACCACCGCTAGTGTCAATCTGACACTAACACTGCATTGGGCGATACCACCACCCAGTCTGGTAGTACCATTGCTTGACACTGGGCGGTACCACTACCTGTAACCTCTCGGAGGTTGTGTCTAGGCGGTACCACCGCCTGACATAGTCTCAAAGACTGTGCCACGACAGTGCCACCTCTTGGGTCATTGTTTAGTCTTTTCATTGGGCCCAACACAGTCCTTACATGGGCCCAACTAGCCCATAATTGAGTTAGCCCAATTCTAATCCCAATTATATGCTAACTATGAAATTTAAGACATTTACTAAGCTTAAACAAGTCCGAAGTCTAGTTTCTTCCGGCGAACTTCCGGCGATCTTTCGACGAACTTCCAACAACTTCTCGATAATGTTCTAGCGGACTCTCGGCAAGCTCTTGGACTTCACAATGATCTTCTTGGCAAGTTCTAATGAGCTTCTTTGGCAAGTTCCTAAACTTCTTGGTTGGTTCCGATAGAACATCCGACGAACATCCGAACTTCCGACGAACTCTCGAACTCCTAACGAAATCACGTTCTTGACTCTGGGACTTCATTTTGCTTTAAGCCTTGCTAACATAGTTAATCGTACACATATAAAAACACACTTTGATCTAGATAATTATTACTAAGCATGAATCATGTCATCCGGCATGTCATTGGTCCATCAACGCTTCGTCCGATTCTTCGGCGCATCACCCTCTCTTGCGGACTATTGCCCAATCGGTCAGTTAACCTCTGCAACTCTGATATCCTTAGCGCAATATCTGCTCTTCTTGGTCCGATGCCCAAATCCATGGCCCGAAGCCTTCTATCGATATGTCGACCGATCCTCTGACCCGACGTCCAATCTTTTGACATATTTTCCTCCGGCGCAACATGATTCTTCCTGCTTTAATTGTCTCTCCCTGATCGATGCATCCTACATCACTCAAAATGCAAATCAAATCATAAACACTATTAATTGGTTTCATCATCAAAATTTGAGATTCAATAATCAGAAGTTACGAGTGTCAACATGCCGATTGGGTAGTACGTCGAAGGATTGGACGAAGCGCTGGATGAACCAATGATATGCCGGACAACATAGGATTCATGCTTGTAATCGATTATGTCTAGATTGAGTTAGTTTAGGTCTACTTGAGTTAGTTTTGGGTGTAACTAAGACAACTCAATTAGGGGCCTATTGGGCTAGAGTTGGGGCTGTTTTGGGCCAAGAGCAAGGCTAATTTAGTAACCCAAAAGTTGGGTTAGGCAGCGCCACCGTGAAACTAGCGGTGGAACTGCCTATGAACTGAAAAAGTCGAAAGCCCAACTCTAAGGCTATCAGGCGGTATACCACTAGACTAGGCAGTGGTATTGCCTAATGTTAGTATATTAGGCAGTGGCACTGCTAGACTGGGTGATGGTACCACCCAATGTCAAACTGGCAAGTAGTGGTACTACCCAGTATTGGTGATGGTACCGTCAGTACCTTGAAAACCTAGGATGAGTCCATTTTGGCTCCCAATTTGAATTAATTTGGGGCCTATAAAAACCCCACTTATCCCTACTCAGTTTACTTAAGAAATTGAATAGTATGGGGGAAGAATCCTTGAGAAAAAAGTTATAATCTCTTTTAAAGTTTAGTGTCCCTCCTCCTAGAGTTTAGAGATAGTCCTAAGAGAGGTGTGTGAGAGAACTATTATAAAAGAGGAGTGTAAAGGTTCTCTCCTAAGCTTGTGAAAAGGAAAAAAGAGTTATAAGAGGGTAGTTGATCTTCGCTCACTGAAAGAAAATCGGAAGTGAAAGCCGGTGGCCTTGAGTGAAGAGGAATCGAGAGTGTACGTAGGTCACGATGACCAAACCACTATAAACTCAGTTTGCATTTCCTTCATACATTTCATTACTATTACTTATTGATTTACTTACTAATTACTCTCACTTGCTCTCTAAGTTTAAACACTTTCCGATAGGAGCTATATTGAATGAAAATTTTGAATTGTCAAAAGTTTTATGAAAGCACTAATTCACCCCCCCTCTTAGTGCTGATTTTGGTCCTAACAAAAGGTCCTACGTTACATATTTCCCTTGAAAATAAATATAATTTTTGTGGAAGATGTGGACATTATGCTTATAAATGTTCATTTAAAAAATATAGCTTACACAAATTAGTTTGGGTTCTTAAAGGAACCATAAATAACTTAATGTCATTAGTCAAGATAGATAGATCTTTTCATGAGGGATCGAAAGCTAAGTGAGTAACTAAAGCAAACCCCCTTTTCTTATAGATATGTTTACAATCAAAAGCTAAGAGCAAGAGATGGTACCTTGATAGTAGATGCTCAAGGTATATGATCGAAGATTTAACATATTTCTCTAGGGTCACTAGCTAAGACGTAAGATATGCCACCTTCAGAGACAACAACAAAGAATAAATTATTAGCAAAGAAAATATAGGTAACAAATCAAACCTATTAATTGAAGACGTTTTATTAGTTGATAGTTTAAAACATAACTTACTAAGAATTATTCAATTGTGTGATAAAGGTTATAACATTAAGTTTGAATCTAATGCTTGCATTATAGAGATACGACACAAAAATAGATTTATAATTGCCTTAAGGACTAATAATGTGTATACTATTGATCTTGATGATTTTTGTGATGAAACTTATTTTCCCATTTTAAACGATGATGCATGGCTTTGGTATAAGAGATTAGGTCATGCAAGTATGAAACTAATTCATAAATAACAACTAAAGAACTCATAAGAGGTATGCTTAGAATTAAATTTGTCAAAGATAAAGTTTGTGATGCATGCCAACTAGATAAACAAATACAGAGTAGCTTTAAGTCTAAAAATTAAGTAAGTACCTATAGACCACTACTATCATGTCCCCCACCCCCCATCCCCCCAAATCACCATATTCAAGAGGTGTGACCCTATCTCAAATCGATAATATTAAAATTTCATCAATAAACCAATCCAGGATCTAAACTAACATTTGGGGACATTGAGAGACATTCAGTTAAATTCACATCCATATCACATCACTCGATAATTTACATTTATGGAAACCCAAGCTAACTTAACAAAATATTAATAACACTTATAATTCCACTAGCTAAACAATTTATAAAATCAGATATCCCACCATTTATCATAAATTCATATCATTGTAATATGAACATAACATTCTAAAATTCCAAATGAGATAGGTCTTTTAAAACTTTTACATGATATATCAATTCAAACCTATCGACAACATTTTTATTACATACGAAATGCACTTATACAATAATAACATAACCACCAACAAGGCTTGCCTACAATTCTAAATAGCTTTTCATTGCCTCATCCCAATTCAAACATCTTAATGAGTGACAAGCTAACCCGAAAGATTTATATAGCAATGGAGTGAGCTAAAAAACTCAGCAAGTGACAAACATATCCAAAATAAGAAAGGGTATAGCTATAAGCAAACTTGGTATCACAATACAAGACAGAATACAAGAGATTCAAAAATACCATCTCATTGGATACAAAATCATAAATGTCATTTCATTCAAAACATATTTGGTTCATAACAAATAGAATAGAGAGTAATTAGAGCATATCGATAATGTAAGAAGAATTCCAAGGCACATCAATGATGTATGAAATGCTTTAGAGTATATCAATGGCAAATGAAATATTTCATAACTTATTAAAGAATAAATACGAAATAGAAGCTCAAACATTGCATTCATATCATTCTTTTCTAAATCACACATAGAAGCACATAACCAAAGCTTTGGATATCATATCAAATACATAAAAGGTGAAGTGGGATCCCAAACATAATCTAGAGCATCACGGGCTCTAGGCAAATACCCTTTATGATTTCTGGAAAAGGTTCAGATAATCCCTTTACCATTTCTAACAAAGGTCCAAATTATCTCTTTACAATTTCTAACAAAGGTTCAAATTATCCCTTCACCATTTCTGGCAAAGATCCAAATTATCCCACTAACACCTGAGTACAAAAGGACAATGTGAATAATGAAATTAGCATATATCAAAAATATAAGCAGAACAATAAAACATACATGTGCCTTTATGAGTCAATACGATGCAAAAATAATCTTTCATAAATGCACTCAAATTTGAAAGAAAATAAAGATAAGAGCATACAAAGATTTTGGCACATATTGGAAGTACATGCAGAACAATAGAATATACATGTGCTCATACAAAATAATATGATACAACATAAACTTTACATAGTAGGTTTCAAGTATTACAAATAATTTAAGGATAAGAGCATTCAAGGATTCTAACCAAACACATATAGCTCAATTATTCTAAGAACACTAGAAAAAATCAATTTCCAAAGGGAATGAAATAAGAATAGGCGAAATCGACCAAAGCTCGATTTTGGCATAATTTGAGAGGCACATTGAACTTTACTTAGGAAATATATTATTAAAAAGATATTTCAATCTACTTTCAGATAAAAAATATTTCATATGAATTAAAATTTCCAACAGAGAGTTACAAAAAATTTGGTAAACAAATATTAGGGAACAAAAACTCTATTTTGTAGAATTCATAGGGTCGGATTCAATAGATAACTGGGCAGGCATTTAGACTCTAAATCTTTTAATATGGTATCAAAATAAAGATCTATAAGTTTAATTTTAAACAAAGTAAACTTTGCATCATTCAAAGTTTCCAAGAGGGACTTATAAGCAGTTTAGTATCAAAAGGTCAGAAGTTACGGTTCTTATTTTATAGAATATATATGGTTAATTGATATAGAAGTTTGGGCTGGCAAATTTACTACAAATCCTTCAAACAAGCTCAAAAGAAAGGTTTATGAGTCTATATTCAAACCAAATAAGTTTTATCAAAATTAAAAATCCATACAGGGAATTATAGTTAAAACAAGGTGGAAGGGTCAGAATCTCGGAAGTTTTCCAAATTCAAATCGTTACATCTAAACAAGAGATATATCAGATGCAAGGCTAGAAAAATTTAAAGATTTCATATTCAAGGTAAAAGCAAAGATAAAATTGTAGTAGAGAAAGGTTTAGGACACTTCTAGGAGAAAAGATCCGAACACTTGCCTTTCGAAGATTTTGATCCGAAGATCCGAAGAAGGTATAAGCCCAAATCCTTCTACCTTTCCTCCATCTCCTCTCCGTATTTTATTTTCTGCACCTACCTTCTTTCTTCCTCTATGGCTATGTTAGGAATGAGTCGGCACTAAGAGAGGGGGGAGGGGGAGGGGTAAATGAGTGCAGCAGTAAAAATTATGTCGATTCAAAATCTCATTGCAATTAAACCTGTTTTGGAAAATATTAACTTGAAAGCATACAGAAGAGTATAGTGGATGTAAAGTAAGTAAATGTTGGGTCCAGTCCATATGTGGGCTTGGACAATTGGGCCTATTGAGCCCAAATCAGTAATTAAGAGAGAAAGGGCAAAATTGGGCAGCGTGCAGTGTGTGTGTGTGCACACAGTGAGATTGCAGCGTGCGTGCGGCGGTGTGCAGAGAAAAAAGAGGAGAGAGAAATAGAGAGAGAAAGTAAGGTTTCTGAGTTTTTCTGCTTGACGATTGGTGGCCAAACGTTGTCAGTTTCGGCCCAAATTTTATGTGGAGAATCCTTGCAGCAAGCTCTACAATCCTAACGGTGTTGATCTGTAGTTTACCCTTTCTAAGGTACTTTCCTACGATATTCACTCTGTGAGACCTAGAATTCTCTTTTGAGGAGATCCATCCTACGTGATGAAGATATGCTATCCTTGAGTCAAGATCTATGATCTTGATGTTATTCTGATCCTCTAGTTATTCTAAAGAAGACCTACTGTAAACCTGTTATCATTATTATTGATAGTAGAAGTTTGAGGTGGACTGCGGTCCCGTGGTTTTTCCCACATTGGGTTTTCCACGTTAAAAAGATTTGGTCTCACTGTGTGATTGATTTATTGCTCTATTGTTTATGCTGTGCTGATTGATATTAGCATTTTGATATCAAGTTGGTATTTTGATGAGGAACTCATTTTGATACACAAAGAGGGAAAAGATTATTCCGCATTAACAGGTTTCTTCCCAACAGTAAAGAAGGACAGTTTGCAGTAAATGTAAATTGCAAGAAGTAAATACAAACCGAGTTATAGTGGTTCGATCGTCGTGACCTACATCCACTCCACTGATTCCTCTTCTGTCGAGGCCACTAGCATCCACTATCTTTAGAATTTATTGATACAAAGCATCAATTAGTAGATATTTTTATAAAACCATTGAATGAGGAACAATTTAATTTTATTGGAAGAGAATTAGGCATGTTAAATCTTTCGAATGCATGAGTTCCTCTTGTATATTTTTCAGATTTCTTGATTTTTTCATACATGGATCTTCTCCTTAAATTGAGATCGTTTCCATCATTTCTTCTTCTTGCAATTCACCAAAGAAGATATTTTATTCATGGATTTTTAATCATTCGTGAAAGAAGAGTTTCTATTAGACTTTTGGTATACTTGATCTTTTATTCGATAATCAATTCCAATGAATCCTTCTTCCTTCTATTTACAAGAAAAAGGATTTGATCCATGGATTTTTATTATAAATATTTTTATCTTTTATGATGAATCCTTTCTCTTGACAAAAGTAGAAGCTTGATTCAATGAAATTGTTTTTCATGGATTTGATTTGGTTCAAATCCTTTCATGGATTTCATTCTTGATTTTTCTTGTGATAAATGAAATCCTCCCTTACTCTTCTTCCTCTTCTTCTTATTCTTATGACAAAGGGAAGAAAGAAACTGTTAGAACCCTAGTGAATTCTAAGCTTTGGGTTGATCTCTTTAGGGGATCAGCCTCCTTGGAACTCTATAGGGGTTCCTTCCTCCAAGTTACTGCTCAAAGGCTGCTAAGAAGATTCATCTATTGCTTGTCAAAAGAAGATAAAAACATGACTATTTATAGGGCTTCTAATCCCCAACTCTTAATAGGACTCCTACTCAAGACTCTTACTTCTAACCAACTCATAATAAGACTCATACTCTAAGAAGCAACCTCCCAACTAACCCTAACCCTAGCCGACCTCTTCACCTCTTTAATAGGGGTCGACTAGGTAGGATTAAATGAATGTCCCTTTCAATGAAACTCAATTAGGACTCTCCTAACTAAAGTCCTAACAAACTCTCCCTCTTCAAATCAACCTTGTCCTCGGGGCTGACGATCCATGAATTCTGAGAATTTGATCTTCAAGTCGTCATAGTTCTCCTAAGTGGCATCTTCTACTAGTAGGTTCGCCTACTGTATTAGCACTTCAGTAGTGGGTCATCGTCGTCGAGTCATGATCTATCGATCAATAATAGCACTAGGCTGGGTCTGAAGTTCTCCTTGGGTAGTCATATTTGGTAGATGGCTTTGGGTTGTCTCGTTTTGTCCTAACTTGAGCTTTGAATATGATACATGAAAGATTGGATGGATTCGGGAGCTGGCGAGTAAGTCCTATCTATATGCTACCACTTCGATGTGCTCCAAAATTTGGTAAGATCCATAGAACTGAGGTGAAAGCTTCATAGATGCTCTGGTCTATATTGATGTTTGCTTGTATAACTGGAGTCATAGGAAGACCCAATCTCTTACTGAAAATTTTCTTTCGTCTTTGTATTGATCATATTGTTGTTTCATCCTTGCTTGAGCTTTTCCTTGATGAAGTCCATTAATATATCAGTCCATATTGAGTCTAAGATAGGTAAGGGTTGCAGCTTATCGGGACTTGCCATTGTGTCACATTTATGTCATTGACATACATCACATTGTTTCACAAATTTAGCAATAATATTTTTCATCCCTACCCAACAAAAATTTTATTTAATTCTCTTATAGGTTCTAAGGAACCCAGAGTGCCCAGTTGTAGGTGTGGAATGCATTTCTTGAAGGATGGTCTTTATGCAAGTAGAATTTGGCATAAGCACAATGCATCCCTTATAGCACAATTTTTTTGAGTTCCAACTGTAATGAGCCATGGAGCTTGGTGCTTCCTCCAATATTTTTATGATTTTACTGGTCTTCAGATCTTCCTACCATTCTCTCTTAATATCCTCAAAGAAGTCGTTGGTCGGAAGTGAAACGGTAAAAAATTCAGCTTGCTCGAGTAGCCGTGAAAGAGTATCTACAACAATATTCTCTTTCCCCTTTTTGTAAGTTGTTTCATAATAATATCCAAGAAGCTTTGTTACCCATTTTTGCTGATCGAGGGAAGACATCTTCTGCTCCAAGAAATATTTTAGGCTTTTATCATCGGTCTTGATTTGAAAGCATCGCCCGATCAAGTACGGTCTCTATTTGGTCACTGTATGCACAATCGCGAGTATCTCCTTTTTGTAAATAGTCATTTTGAGATGGGAAAGAGATAATGCCTTACTGGTATAGGCGAGGGGGTGGCCATCTTGCTTTAGTATAGTACCAATTCCGACTCCGGAGGCATCGGCTTCAATAACAAAAGTCTTACCGAAGTCGGGTAGCGCTAGTAAGAGCGTCGTCATCATTGCGGCTTTAAGATCATCGAAGGCGGTGGTGGCTTTGTCCGACCATTAGAAGACATCTTTTTTCAGCAAGGAAGTAAGGGGTACACTGATCTTTCCATAGTTTTTCATGAACTTGCAGTAGTAGCCTATTAAACCGAGAAAACTGTATAGCAATTTTATGTTCCTCGGGGTTGGCCAGTTCTGCATAGCTTTAATTTTGGAGGGATCTATCACCACACCTTCCTCTAATATAATATGCCCAAGATATTCCACCTTCTGTTGAAGAAAGCTACAGTTTGATTTTTTTTAAAAAAGAACATGTTCTTGCAAAATCATCAAAACAAGTCGTAAGTGCTGAAAATGACTTTCAAGAGAAGGGTTGTAAATAAGGATATCGTCGAAAAAAAACCAGCACAAACTTACAAATATAATTTTAAAAAATATCATTCATAAGGCTTTGGAAGGTGGAGGGACCATTGGTGAGACCAAAGGGCATGACCAAAAATTCATAGTGGTCGTTGTGTGTTCGAAAGGCGGTTTTCGGTATGTCTTCTTCGCACACTAGTATTTGATAATACTCGGATTGAAGATACAGATTTATGAAGACTCATGCTCCCTTTAATTTATCAAGCAATTCATCTATTACTAGAATAGGGTATTTGTCCTTGACGGTTATGCCGTTGAGAGCTCGGTAATCAACGCATATTCGTCATGTTCCATCCTTTTGTATGAGGAGCATGATAGAACCCTTACAGATTCTAAACTTGGGGTTGATCTCTTTAGGGGATCGGCCTCCTTGGAACTCTATAGGGGTTCCTCCCTCTAAGTTGCTACTCAAAGGTTACAGAAAAGATTCATCTATTGCTTATCAAAAGAGAAGGAATATATGGCTATTTATAGGGTTTCTAAACCCTAACTCCTAATAGGACTCCTACTCAAGACTCCTACTTCTAACCAACTCCTAATAGGACTTCTACTCAAGACTCATATTCCTTTACAACTCCTAATTCTTCTCTAAGAAATAACCTCCCAACCCTAGCCGATCTCTTCACCTCTTTAATAGGGGTCCGATTAGGTAGGTTTTACATGAATGTCCCTCTTAATTAGGACTCTCCTAGCTAGAGTCCTAACAGACCCGCCCTCTTTAAATCAGCCTTGTCCTCGAGGCTGACGATTCATGAATTTTGGGAATTTGATCTTCAAGTCATCATAGTTCTCCCAAGTGACATCTTCTGTTAGTAGGTTCGCCCACTGTACTAGCACTTCAGTAGTAGGTCGTCGTCGTCGAGTTACGATCCGTCGATCAATAATGGCACTTGGCTAGGTCTGAAGTTCTCCTTGGGTAGTCATATTTGGTGGGTGGCTTTGGGCTGTCTCCAAGCACCTATTTACAACTTTCGTCTAACGATCGGTTTGTGGGTGATATACCATACTCCTTTTCAATTTAGTACCCTGCATATGGAATAACCTTGTCCAAAATTTGCTCGTGAAGATGTAAGTAGAATTTATCATAAGCACAATGCGTCCCTTATTGTGTAATTCTTTTGAGTCCCAATTGTAATGAGCCACGGAGCTAGGTGCTTCCTCCAATTTTTTTATGATCTTACTGGTCTCCAAATCTTCTTGCCATTCCATTTTAATATCCTCAAGGAAGTCATTAGTCGAAAGTAAAATGGCCAAAAATTCAGCTTGCTTATGTAGTCGTAAAAGCGCATCTGCAACAACATTCTCTTTCCCCTTTTTGTAAGTTATTTCATAATCATATCCAAGAACCTTTATTACCCATTTTTGCTGCTCGGGGGAAGATATCTTTTGCTCCAAGAGATATTTTAGGCTTTTATGGTCGGTCTTGATTTGAAAGCATCGCTTGATCAAGTATAATCTCCACCTTGTTGCTGCGTGCACAATGGCGAGCATCTCCTTATCATATGTTAATATGTTTTGATAAGGGGGAGACAATGTCTTGCTAATGTATGTGAGTGGTCGACCATCTTACATGAGAACGTCTCCCATTCTGTCTCCAGATGCATCGGCCTCAATGATGAAGGGTCGGTTGAAATCTGGTAGTGCTAGCACCCGCATCGTCGTCATGGTTGTCTTAAGTTTGTCGAAGGCAGCGGAGGCTTTGTCCGAACATTGGAAGGTATCATTTTTTAGTAGAGAAGTGAGTGGTGCACTGATCTTTCCATAGTTTTTCATGAACTTACGGTAGTAGCCTATTAAACCCAGAAAGCCATGTAGCAATTTTATGTTCCTCGGGGTAGGCCAGTTTTGCATTGCTCCAATTTTGAAGGGGTCCACTGTCACACCTTTCTCTGATATGATATGCCCAAGATATTCCACCTTTTGTTGAAGAAAGCAAAAATTCGTAGTGGTTGTTGTGCGTTCGAAAGGCGGTTTTCGATATGACTTCTTCGTACACTCGTATTTGATGATACCCGGATCAAAGGTCCAGCTTTGTGAAGATTTGTGCTCCCTTTCATCTAGCAATTCATCTACTACTGGAATAGGGTATTTATCCTTGATGGTTATGCCATTGAGAGCTCAGTAATCAACGCATATTTGCCATGTTCCATCCTTCTTGCGTACAAGTAGCACCAATGAAGAGTAGAGGTTGCAACTTGGCCGAATAACTCATGTTTCAAGCATCTCTTTTATAATCCTTTCTACTTCATCCTTCTGGAGATGTAGATACTAATATGGCCGAGTATTTGCTGGAGGTTTGCTTGAAAGAATCGTTATATAATGATCATACCGACGAGTAAGAGGTAGGTTGTGCGGTTCATCAAATATATCGAAAAATTTAACAAGCAAAAGAAGTAGGTTTGGATCTTCAAATTCTATTGGCTCTCCCTTAGTTTGCTGCTCAAGTTGTGCCAAAAAGCCGCTGCATACTTTATGGAAAACCTTCTTCATTTGTTGTGTGCAAATTATCGTTATGTCGCCCCCATGTTTCCCGTTCAGTATCATCTGTTTCTCCTTACTGTAAAATTTCATAATTAGTTGCATAAAATTCCAAGAAATATCACTTAATGTCATCAACCATTTAATTTTGAGCATGGCCTCATTATCATCAAGAGGGAGAAGGAAGAAATATGCAATTATCTCTTGGTAAGGCCTCATGATCAGCAATAGTTTCACTTGTGGGCGCCTATGATCATACTTCAAAATCCATCCATCGGCGACCTTAACGTCAAACCTGCTACAATTCTTGATAGGTAAGGCCATCTGGACAGCAACCTTACTATTTATAATGTTATTAGTACTGCCCGTGTCAATGAGAACAGTGATCGGTTGTTGTTTGAGAAGGCCTCCAACTTTCATCATTTGTGGGTTTGAGTAGCCGGCTAGTGCATGTACCGTAACTTCGGTCGGTTGTGGCTCTTCCGTTGTATCTTCTTCTTCATGTTTAAGGCTCTCTTCTGGATGTCCAATGACCTCTTCTTCTATTGGTTCAATCATAGGAAGTCTCCCTTTGCTACAACGATGCTCGCGGCTCCACGGCTCATCGCAAAGCCAACATAACCCCTTCGCATATTGCTCCCGAAGCTCTTCTCTTGTTAACCTCTTTGGTATAGGGACTTGGTCAACAGTAGCGGGGGCTGACGGATTCAATATTGCTGGTTGAGGAGCGACTCTAGTCCTCCGAGCTTCATGGTTCAATTGCTCCTCTTGATGTCGTGCGAAAGAGATGGCTGCCATAAGCATGTACGGTTATCGTGCTTTAACTTCTTCTCGGATCTCCGGCTTCAAGCCCTCAATGAAGGTCCTCAATAGCTGTTTTTGATACCAATTATGAGTTTGATTAGATAACCTTTCAAACTTGGTTTGGTACTCCTGAATGGTAGAGGTTTGTCGGATCTTTGCTAGTTGTCCGTCAATATTCTCGTAATCGGTTGCTCTGAAGCATATCAGCAGTCCTTCTTTGAATTATCGCCATGAAAGGACTCCATAAGTATGTTCAAACCAGTCAAACCACTATATAGCATCCCCTTCAAGATGTATACCTGCAATTTTCACCATAGATGCGTCCGCGGTTTTGTGGTACCGAAAATATCGCTCCGCGCGCGAGATCCAACCAATCGGGTCTCCTTCTTCCCATCTAGGGAAGTCCACTCTCATGCATGGATAATTGAGGTTGGTCATAGAGCTTCCCCTCTCTTGGAAGTCATATCTTCGGGCTTAGTGCGATTAGGCAAAGCTCTCTTCTTGATGTGATTTCTTCAGGCTTAGTGGTCGGCCCAATCTGAGTTCGGTAAAGAGCGTCCGAATCTTATCCTCTATTCGCGCCTCGAAGTCTTCGAATTTAGCATTGATTACCTCCTCATATGTTATAGTATATGCCACCAAATCTGTGATGTTAAGATCTCTCTTTTGTTGTCGGGTTAAAGGCATGTATTGGTTGAGAGAGGTGATGGTCGAAAGGGTTGGTGGATTGGTGGATGTAGTTTGAGGGTATGGTTTGGTGGAGTTTTAGGGCTGTGGATGAAAGTTTTGGATCTATGGTAGATGATAGCAAAGGTTTGATAGAAGTCAGTAGAAGTTGCAGCAAGTATGTGCTGTCTTGTAAGAGTAGAATTGTCGTCGAAGAAACAACGGTTTCTCGACATAATTTCCACCAAAAACTTGAGAGAATTGAGGAGGGAATTGATAGCAAAATCACAGTTTATATGACAGCAAGGATATATAATTTAATCAAAAAAATTTCGGCAGTATAACAGCAAGGAAATTGGTGCAAGTTACGATTGTAGAATTCTTGTCGAAAAATTTCAGCGGGCTACGACGAAAATTTGCAGCAAAACAAAATCATTTTTAGAGATGAATTTCTTAATAGATCAATCTTAAATGGAAGCCAAGATTATCTATAAAGTGTATAAGAAATTTCATTCAAAAAAAATTGCAAATAGATGGGTTAAGGCAACAATATGCGGCTGAAAGTTTTTGCAGCACAGATTTTTAATTATAGCATATTAGACGTAAAATATCAATGATTTATATTGAGAATTTTTTGACAAAACCAAAGGAAATCTGCTGTTAGGAAATGTCAAAGATGTCATAAAAATTTCGTATAGATTTGGATAGAAAAAACATAGTAGCAAGATCAAATAGACGGTGCTATACGGTTAAAATTCTACAATGTATCTTTCGTCGTAGAGATGAAAACTTTATGACGAAAAGTTTATGCAGCAATATAGGAATAATTTTTTTGGGATTTTCAAATAAGGATAACTAAATTGCAATAGTAGTAAGGTAGAAAACTAGAACCTGTTGCAATTCACGGGGAGATCAAAGGATGATCCGTGGTGGTGGAGATGACGGTGGAATTTGGCGACGATCTTTTAAGCAATTGTGGGAATTGCTTTGGGTGGTTGTGTAGGGTTGATGGATGGTTGTGGAAGGGCAGCGAGATGCCAAGAATGTTGCTCTGATACCAGGTGATAGAACCCTTGCAGATTCTAAACTTGGGGTTGATCTTTTTAGGGGATCGACCTCCTTGGAACTCTATAGGGGTTCCTCCCTCCAAGTTGCTGCTCAAAGGCTACAGAAAAGATTCATCTATTGCTTATCAAAAGAGGAGGAATACATGGCTATTTATAGGGTTTCTAAACCCTAACTCCTAATAGGACTTCTACTCAAGACTCCTACTTCTAACCAACTCCTAATAGGACTTCTACTCAAGACTCATATTCCTTTACAACTCCTAATTCTTCTCTATGAAACAACCTCCTAACCCTAGCCGACCTCTTCACCTCTTTAATAGGGGTCAGATTAGGTAGGTTTTACATGAATGTCCCTCTCAATTAGGACTCTCCTAGCTAGAGTCCTAACAGAGTACCGATGAAGAGTAGGGGCTGAAACTTGGCCGAATAACTCCTGTTTTAAGCATATCTTTTATAATCCTTTTTATTTCATCCTTCTAGAGTTATGGATACTGATATGGCTGAGAATTTGTTGGAGATTTACTCGGAAGAATCGGTATACAATGATTATGCCGATGGGTAGAAGGTAGGTTACACGGTTTATCAAATATATCTAAAATTCAGTAAGCAAAGGAAGTAGATTTGGATTTTTAAATTCTGTTAGCTTTCTCTTAGTTTGCATGCTTTATGTTTAATTAAATTCAAGTTATACCAAAAAGCTATTGCATGCTTTGTGTAAAACCTTCTTCATTCGTTGTGTGTAAATCATCATTACGTCACCCCCACGTTTCCCGTGTAGTATCACATATTTCCCATTACTATAAAATTTCATATTTAATTTCATTAAATTATAGGAAACATCACCTAATGTCATCAGCCATTAGATGCTGAGCATGGCCTCATAATCATCAAGAAGGAGGAAGAAATATGCAATTATCTCTTGATCCTTCAGCAATAGTTTCATCCGCGGGTACCTATGATCGCACTTCAAAATTCATCTGTCGACGACCTTAATGTCAAACCTACTGCAGTTCTTAATAGGTAAGAAATTATTAGTCCTCCCGGTGTGAATAAGAAAAATGATAGGTTGTTGCTTCAGAAGTCCTCCCACTTTTATCATTTGTGGGTTCACGTAACCGGCAAGGGCATGCATCGTAATATCGATCGGTGGCTATTATTCATCCATGGCCTCTTCCTCATGCTCCTAGACCTCCTCCTCCATGTCTTCAAAAGGTTCAATCAGTAGGAGGTGGCCCCTTTTGCAGCGATGATTGTAGTTCCATGGCTCGTCGCAATGCCAACAAAGACCCTTTGTTGATCGGTCACGTAGTTCTTCTCTTGTCAATTTTTTTGGCAGCGAAGGATGGCTGAGAGCAGAAAGAGATTTATATTCCATGGGCCTAGGAGAGGTTCTCATCGTTCGAGCATCTTGGTTGAGCCGTTCTTCTTGTATTCGGGTGAAAGAAATCACAACTGTCACAGTACGGGACTGCCGCGCATTAACCTCCCCTTTTATCTCTGGCTTGAGTCCTTCGATGAATGTCCCTAACAATTGATGGTCAGTCCAATCATTAGCAAGGTAGGATAGTTTCTCAAACCTGGTTTGGTACTATTGAATCATAAAGGTTTTGTCGAATCTTTGTGAGTTGGCCATCGATATTTTCATACTCCGTTGGTCCGAAACGATTCAGCAGTGAGTTCTTAAATTTATTCCATGTCGGAGCCCCATGATTGTATTTCAGCCAATTATACCATTGAATAACATCTCCTTCAAGGTAGATGACAATAATTTCCACCATAGCATCATCCGATGTTTGGTTGTAGCGAAAGTAATGTTCGGCATGCGAAATCCACATTGTTGGGTCTTCTTCTTCCCATCGCGGGAAGTTCACCCTCATTCATGGCCAAAGTATGTTTGAGGGCTATGCCTCCTTCTCTGGAGGCCTCTCTGAACTCTCTCCTTGCTAAATTTTGGTTGGACTCGATGGTTGTCCAATTCTGAATTCTACAAATAAAGCGCGCAATTTATCCTCCAAGCGTGATTCAAGCTGCAATTCGATCTAAGATTCCCATGCTTCAAATTTAGCATCAATTGGATCTTGAGAAGCTATAGCATAAGCCTATAAATCAAAGATGTTCTTGTCTTTTTTTTATTGATGGGTTAATGGCATGGGGTGGTAAAAGGTTCGGAAAAATTGAGGATCACAAAAAGGTACTACAGGAGATTTTTAGTCTAAAGTGTGGCATTTAGACATAAAAGGTTAGTGATTTATATTAAGAATTTTTTGATGAAACCAAAGGAATATCTGCTATTAGGAAGTGTCAAAACTGTCATAAAAATTTCGTATAGATTTGGACAGAAAAAATGCAGTAGTAAAATCAAACAACTGTGCTTATGCGGCTAGAATTCTACAGTGCATCTAGCAGTTTGGATGTAAAAGATCAGTAGTTTATATTGAGAATTTGTTGATGAAACAAAAGAAAATTCTACTACTAAGAAGTGTTAAAGGTGTTGTAAAAATTTTATAGGGATTTGGATAGAAAAAACATAGTATCAAGATCAAACTAGCTATACTATGTGGTTGGAATTCTGTAGTGCATCTTTCGCCATAGAGATAAAAACTTTGCGATGAAAAGTTTATACAGCAATATAGGAATGATTTTTTTTTTGAAATTTTGAATATGGATAACTAAATTACAGCAGTAATAAGGTAGAAAACCAGAACCTATTGCAATTCACAAGGAGATCAAAGGATGATCCGCGGAATTGCTTTGGGTGGTTGTGGAGGGCCGATGGATGGTTGGACTTTTGAATAAGGATAACTAAATTGTAGCAGCAGTAAGGTAGGAAACCAGAACCTATTGCAATTCACAGGGAGATCAAAGGATGATCCGCGGTGGTGGTGATGAAGGCAGAATTCGACGATAATCTTTTAAGCAATTGTGGGAATTGCTTTGGGCGGCTGTGGAGGGCTGATTGGTGGCTATGAAAGGGCAGCAAGATGCCAAGAATATGGCTTTCATACCAAGTGATAGAACCCTAGTGGATTCTAAGCTTGGGTTTGATCTTTTTAAGGGATCAGCCTCCTTGGAACTCTATAGGGGTTCCTTCCTCTAAGTTGCTGCTCAAAGGCTGCTAAGAAGATTCATATATTGCTTGTCAAAAGAGGATGAATACATGACTATTTATAGGGCTTCTAAACCCTAACTCCTAATAAGACTCTTGCTCAAGACTCCTGCTCAAGACTCCTACTTCTAACTAACTCCTAATTAGATTCCTACTCCAAGAAGCAATCTCCAAACTAACCCTAACCCTAGTCAGCCTCTTCACCTCTTTAATAGGGGTCGGCTAGGTAGGTTTTATACAAATGCCTCTTTCAATGAAACTCAATTAGGACTCTCCTAGCTAGAGACCTAATAGAAACTTGCACCAAAAAGCGCTTGCACATCTAAAGCAAATAATGCTAGCTTACCCATTTCAAAAAGCAAAAGGAGTTATCATGCAAAGTTTTTACTTAACTTCTCATTTCACAAATTTACTAGCTTGCATAAATTGGTTTAAAACCTACTTGAACAATTTAAAATACTTACATAAATCGTTAAATGATTCTTTTTTTTGTTGATGACAAAGGGGGAGAAATGATGAATGTTGTTGAATGTGGTATCATGCATGAAGTAATAAATAGTTAAAAATGCTATAGTATCATGTATGTTATGTTAAATTTGGTATCATGCTTAAAATGATAAATGATGCTTTGCCTTAGTATCATAAATGTTATGCTCAAGATGATGTTAATATCATGCAGGAAATGATAAATGCTTTAGCATCATGAAGGTCATGTCTAAAGTGATTTATTATCATGCATGAAGTGATGAAATTGTGCATGCTATATTTTTTATAATTTGAAACTATAATGATGCACAACATATGAAATTTTAACTTGATATATTGCATTTGATCGTAGTGATCGAAATTGTTTCACTTGAATTCAAAGGTCATGATTCATTTTGAATTCAAGATTGCTTATCTCAATATGGCATATAGATAGGGGGAGTTAAGGTTAACTCTGTCATCAATTGGTTGTCATCATCAAAAAGGGGGAGATTGTTGAATCTTAGATTTTGATAATGAAATCAATTAATAAATTAATGATCTAATCCATATGTTTAGATAAGTGATGTAGGACTAACTGCGTAGAAAAAGGCAAAACAATTACAAAAGAATCGGACATTGGGCCGGAGTCAAAGATTGGACATTGGGTAAGAAGAATCGGAGTATACGTCAAGAATGGATGTTGTAGGAGTCAACATGCCGAAGGATTGGGTGATACATCGAATATCTGAATGATGTGTCAGAAAATCACTAGAAGCTCGTCGGGAGTTTATCGGAAGTGTGCCGGAAATTTCGTCGGGACTTTGGATGAACAATTGACGTGTCAGACAACTAGATTGCTTGATTGTAATTGTTTTAGCCTTAATTGATATAGTTAGGTCTTAATTTGAGTTAGGTTTAGGAGAAATCCTAAAAACTCAGTTAGGGGCCAACTAGGCCCAAATTAGGCCTGAATTAGGCCTATTGTGTGGCCCATTTAGTCCAAAGCCACGTTAGGCGGTGGCACCGCTAGGGCCGATAGTGGCATCGCTTGAGACTTGGCCTCCTAGGTGGTCTGGGCGGTGGTACAGTTCAGACTGGGCGGTGGTACTATTCAGACTGGGCGGTGGTACTGCTCAGACTGGGCGGTGGTATCGCTGGCCATAAATAGCTGTCAAGTGATGGTACCGCTAAAGCCTAATCTCTAAGGCTATATCAAGCGGTAGTACCATCAGACTAGGAGGTGATACCACCTAGTATCAGAGTGTCAAGTGGTAGTATCGCCTAGTACTGACGATGGTATTGCTAGTACCTCAGAAACCTAAGATGAGACACTTTTTGGCTTCATTTTTGAAGCTATTGGGACTTATAAATACCCCACTCTTTCCTACATGAAAGGGTAATAAAGTGTGAATAAAATCTTGAAGTATTGGGGGGTAAAAGTATTGCAAAAGTGTTAAGTGTCCTCCTCCTCCCTTTCTAAGTCTTGTGATCATTCAAGTGAGATGTGAGGCTTGTAAGGGTTGCTTCCTAAACCCATGAAAGGAACAAAGTGTTGCAAGAGAGTGGTTGGTCATCACCCATTAAAGGAAGACCATTAGTGGACATTGGTGACCTCGAGGAAGGAGGAATCGGAAGTGAACATAGGTCATAATGAACGACCACTATAAATCCGGTGTGTTCTTTCCTTACTGCTTACTTTCATTACTTAGCTGCACTTTGCATTATACATTTACTTCAAGACAATATTTTCTTGATACGATTTCTTATTTATGTTTTTATCAACTTGGAAAGATTTAGAATTGTAACTGTCATTTTTATCGCTGCACTAATTCACTCCCCCCCCCCCCCCCCCTCCTCTTAGTTGCGTGTTGATCCTAATATATGCAACTTGCGAGTCTTGCCTTCGTGGAAAACAGACCAACTCTCCTTTTAGTGGAACTAGAGAGAGAGCTATTGAACTGTTGGAACTCATACATAGTGATGTATGTGGACCCATGTCAACTCATGCCATAGGTGGTTACTTATACTTTATTACTTTTACTAATAATTTCTTAAGGTATAGACATATGTACTTGATGAAGTATAAGTCTGAGGCCTTTGAGAAATTCAGAGAGTATAAGAATGGAGTGGAGAACTAGAGTGGAAAGAGCATCAAGTCTCTTCGATCAGATCGAGGAGATGAGTACTTGAGTATAGAGTTCACCTAGTTCCTTTAGGACCATGGGATCCTATCCCAATAGATACCTTCTTATACACCTTAACTCAATGGTGTATTTGAAAGGTGGAATTGTATTCTATTAGACATGGTACGGTCCACGATGAGCTTTGTTGGCCTACCCATCTCATTCTGGGAATACGCCCTAGAGATCACAGCTTACCTTCTGAACATAGTTCCAACTAAATCAGTAGTATCTACACCATATAAGATATTAAAAGAGAAGAAGCCTGATCTTAAGATTGTTAAGATTTAAGGCTACCCTGCCCACGTTAAAAGACACAACCCTGATAAGTTGGAATCGAGGATGAAGCGGTGCAAGTTCATGGGATACCCCAAGGAAACTTGTGGGTATTATTTTTATCATCCCGAGGACAAAAATATCTTTGTAGTCAAGAGAGCGGTGTTCCTTGAGAATGAACACATTCTTGGTGGAGATAGTGGGAGCGTGATAGAGTTAAGCAAGGTTGGAGAACCTAGCTCAAGCACTACTCTATAGCCCGAGTCTGTTCAGGTACCTAGCATACAAGTTCCAACTTTATGTAGGTCCGATAGAGTATTCCATCTTCCTGAGATATATATGAGACATATTAGAGGAGAGGATATTAAGGATATTGATCCTCAGACCTACGAGGAGGCTATTATGAGTATAGACTCTGGGAAGTGGTAAGAAGCTATGAATTCTTAGATGGATTCCATGTACTCCAACAAGGTTTGGAACCTAGTTGATATACCCGAGGGTATTATATCTATCAGTTGCAAGTGGATCTTCAAGAAGAATATCGGAGTAGATGAAAATGTAGAGACATATAAATCAAGGCTAGTGGCTAAGGGGTATCGTCAAAGGTAAGGTGTTGACTATGATGAAACCTTCTCACTCGTAGCTATGCTAAAATCCATTCGAATTCTATTGGCTATAGCAGCACACTATGATTATGAGATCTGGCAAATAGATGTGAAAATCACATTCTTTAATAGCAACCTCGAGGAGGAGATGTATATGATACAACCTAAGGGATTCGTATCCAAGGACTACTTAGATAGGGTGTGTAGGTTACTCAGGTCCATTTATGGACTAAAGCAAGCTTCCCGAAGTTGAAACATAAGATTTGATGAGACGACCAGATTTTATGACTTTGTTAACAATGAAGATGAGCATTGTGTGTATATGAAGGTAAGTGGGAGCGTTATCACCTTCTTGGTGTTATATGTGGATGACATCCTTGTTGAATCTCGGATTTTGATGATGAAACCAATTGATAGTGTTTATGATTTGATCTGCATTTTGAGTGACATAGGAATCTTCGATCAAGGAGAGACAATTAAAGTAAGAAGAATCAATTTGGTCTGAAGAGAAACATGTCAGAAGATTAAACGTCGAACCGAAGGATCAGTCGATGTATCGACAAAAGGCCTCGAGCCATGGGTTTGGGCATCATGCTAAGAAGAGCAAAAATTACACCAAGAAAATTAGAGTTGTGGAGGACAACTGACCGATTAGGCAATAGGCCATAAGATAGGACGATGCGCTGAAGAATCGGACGAAGCATCGATGAACCAATGACATGTCGAACAACATTTAATTTAAGCCTTATAATAATTGTCTAGATCGAAGTAGGTTTTAAGTGTGTAAGATTAACTATGATAGCAAGGCATAAAGCAAAACAAAGTCCCAGAGTCAAGAACGAGACTTCGTTGGGAGTTCTAGAGTTCGTCGGAAGTCCGGATGTTCGTCGGAAGTTCTATTGGAATTGACCGAGAAGTCTAGGAGCTTGCCAAAGAAGCTCATTGGAACTTGCCAAGAATATCATCATAAAGTCTAGGAGCTTACCGGGAGTCCACTAGAATATTGCCAAGAGATCATCAGAAGTTCACCAAAAGATCGCCGAAAGCTCGTCGGAAGAAACCTTGACTTATGGACTTATTAAGCTTAGTAAATGTCTTAAAATTCATAGTTAGCATATAATTGGGTTGGAATTGGGCCAACTAAATTAGGGACCAATTAGGCTAAGTTTGGGTTTTGTTGGGCCAAGTGAAAAGGCCCAAATAATGACCCAACAAGTGGAATTGACGTAGCATAATCTCCGAGACTATATCAAGCAATGGTATCGCTAGTTTGGGAAGTGGTACCAACCAGGCTCAATCTCTGAGATTGTCAAGTGGTGGTACCGTCAATCTGGGCAATAGTACCACCCAGTGTTAGGCTAATGACGGTGGTACCACCCAGTACAAGCGGTGGTATCGCTTGTGCCCCGAAATTTTGGGGATTTGAATTTTAGCTCCAAGTTTTGAAGCTATTTGGGGTCTATAAATACCCTAGCTATTCCTGCATGGAGTAGTAAGAAAGGTGATAAAAAACTCTATGTTTCTAAAGTTAAAAACCCTTGTAAAGTGTACAGTCCCTCCTCCTAAATTTTAGAGACCATTCTAAGGGAGAGTGTGAGGGAAGCTTTGTAAAAAGAGGTTGTAAAGGTTCTCTCCTAAACCTATCAAAAGGAGAATCGAGTTATAAGGGTAGTTAATCTTTGCCCATTGAAGGAAGATCGTTAGTGGATGCTAGGGGCCTCGATAGAAGAGGAATCGGAGGAGTGGATGTAGGTCACGACGACCGAACCACTATAAAAATCTAGTTTGTATTTATTTCTTGCTATTTACCTTTATTACAAATGGAATTCTTACTTTCACTATACTTCCGCATGCTTTCAAGTTAAGCATTTTTTATATCAGATTTTATCGTATGAAGAAATTTCAAACTGACATTTTTATTTGCTGCACTAATTCAACCCCCCCCCCCCCCTTAGTGTCAACTCGTTTCTAACAGTCGGTATCAGAGCCACATTATTTTTTATTTAGTTTAACATCCAAGAGAAATGACTCTTTTTGGATTTCAAGAGGGTTTTTCAATTGTTCATCCTCCTATGTTCAATGGGATAGACTACACTTATTGGAAAACTCGAATGAGAGTTTTCTTGCTTTCTATGGATTTAAACTTATGGAATATCATTGAAAACGATTTTTAAAAGTCTTCTACTCCAATGAATGAATGGAATAATTTGGAGAAAAAAAAATTTTCTTTGAATGCTAGAGCTATGAATAATCCATTTTGTGCTTTGAGCAAAAATGAGTTCAATCATGTTTCTACTTGTGAAATGACGTTTGACATTTGGAACACACTCGAAATCACACACAAAGGCACTAGTAGAGTTAAAGACTCTAAAATAAATATTTTAATACGTGATTTTGAATTATTTCAGATGGAACCAAATGAGAATATTGGAGACATATACACCCATTTTACGGATATTGTCAATAGTCTAAAAGCTCTTAGTAAAAGTTTTTCGAATCTTGAACTTGTAAATAAAGTTTTACGATCGCTTTCTAAAAATTGAGATTCTAAAGTAACAGCAATACAAGAATCAAAGGACTTGAATTATTTTCCGATTGAAGAACTTATTGGGTCTTTGATAATCTATGAAATGACTTATGTAGCACTTGAACTTGAGAACAACCTTCCAAAGAATAGGAAGAATTTGTCACTTAGAACAAATGAAGACCACTCGAGCGAAAGCTCAAGTGTTGATGAACTTGAACTTCTCACTATATAATTTATAAGGTTCATTAAATAAAAATTAAAAAATAAAAATAGACTTAAAAAGAAGTTGCCAAAAAAGAAGAGAGCACTCAAGGCTGCTTGGAACAAACTGAGTTCATCTGAAGATGAAGAACAAACCGACAAAGGCGAGATGGCAAACTACGCCTTAATGACTTTCGACAACGAGGTAACCAAAACCTCTTTTCCTTATTTCGAAATTACTTGGTGCTTTTTTTATGAGTTATTTTTAAATTAGTTAGTAAATAAAAAATATATATCATGCTTCTTTTTCTATCTAATTTTAAAAATGATAATGATAATTGCATGTTTTATGAAAATACAGCAAAATATTAGATTTAAATCTAATGATTAATCCTATGTATATTTTTAAGAAAAAAAATAATGTGTATCTAAATTGATGATTTCTTATTTTGATTGAAAATGCTTTATGAAATCATGTTTGATGATATCATGCTTAATGAGTTTATAGTTTGAAATTGTGCATGTTATACTTTGAAAACTTGAAACCATGTATTGATGTCATGCCTAAAGTAGTGATGCATAATGATCATACTTAATAAGTTTATATTTCAAAATTATGCATGATAATTTTTGTGATTCATGGCTTATTGATCTTTGTCGCAATGAAAGTTATTTTTTCAGTTTTAAACAAGATGGATGGTTTTTATATGAAAAACTTGAGCATATTTATATGAAATATAAAATAAAACACATAAAAAAGAAAATGTATGATCATTGGAATTAAAATGATAAATCAAATCTCTTGTTTAAAGAAGCCATATGTTTAATGTGTCATATTTTTGGTCGTGATGAAAAAATTTGTTTTTTTAGTCTTAAACAATGATGCATCTTTTTATTTGGCATAAAAAAGACAAAGACATGCTTGTATGCTTGTATGAAACAAACAACTTAAAATGAAACATCTCTATCTTATTGATTTTTTGATAAAAGATTTATGAATCTATGTATATTATGCTTTTGTGAATCTCTTGGACTATGAAAATGAATTTGAATGAGTTTTATCGAAATCATAATTTCTTGAGATTTATAACATGAAATCTTTTATGAATCAAGATCTCTTATTTGATATCTTATGTTTCTCTTTGTCATTTACTAAAGAGAAAAATAATCTAATTCATGATCTTGATTTTTTTATATTTGACACTTGAAAACTTTCTATGAATTAAGATCATTTTCTCCTTATTTTTTTGTGCTATTCACCAAAAAAAAAGGGAGACATATCCTAACAAATCATGATATGCTACTTGACATCTTGAGAATTTATGACTTGAGTTATGCATTTCTTCCCTTCTTCGTTCTTGTTTACAATGATAAAAGGAAGAAAGAAAATCGCTAGCATCTCAAGAGATTGATAAATCAATTAATGTCATTTTGAATCTCTTATGATTTTGATGATTTGAATCTAAATAAGATTTTTCCAATCAAATCATGAACCTTCTCTTGATTTCTTAACTTGAGATTTTCTTTTATGAATCAAGACTTCATACTCTTTATTTTCATATGATTCTTGCATTTTGTTTAAGAGAAAATTTTCTATATGAATCATGTCTTTTGGTATTCACATGATCTTATCTTTCATGATATGATTTTTATAATTCCTTGTATTCATGAGCTATATCTCAACACCAAAATTCTCTTGATATTCTTCAAGTGAATATGAAATTATGCATGAAATACTCATAAATTTATGTTGATACATACAAATGAGAAGTTAAGATCATGCATGGGAGGATGTAATATAATTTGATATTTTGATACCATCATGATTTGAATTATTTATGATTTGGAATGATGCATGCAATACTATGATTTATTACTAAAATGATGCATCATGAATACTTGAGTATCATGTATGATATACCTATAGTGATGATTTATTTTTTGTACTATGCATGAAGTAATGATGAAATGAAAGATTTTAAAATTATATCTATATTAATTTGAAACTATAATGATGCACAAATATACTGAAATAAGATTGATACTTTATCTTTGTCATGATTTGAAAATTGTTGTAAAGGAAAAAAGAATTACAAAATTATTTTATTCCCTTCTTTTTGACAATGACAAAGGAAGAGAAAGAACTAGCTTGCATATTCTAAAATGATGTAAAACTTGCTAGCTTATATTTTACAAAACTTACATAGCTCTAAAACTTGCTAGTTGCACTTCTCCATTTTATTGATGACAAAGGGGGAGAAGTTATGTTAATGATCATGCATAGAATGATGTATTAAAAATTTGATTATGCATGATTTTATGATTATATGTTATAAATATTCATTATGAAATATTACTTTGACTTGAATTCAATTTGAATTCAAGGTTCTATCAATATGGCATATTAATAAGGGGAATTAAAGTTAACTTTGTCATCAATTGTTGTCATTATCAAAAAGGAAAAGATTATTAAATTTTGAATTTTGATGATGAAACCAATTGATAGTCTTTAGGATTTGATCTGCATTTTGAGTGACATAGAAAGCTTCGATCAGGGAGAGACAATTAAAGCAGGAAGAATCATGTTGGGCCAGAGAGAAATATGTCAGAATATTAGACGTCGAGCCAAAGGATTGATCGACGTATCAACAGAAGGCCTCGAGCCATGGGTTCAGGCATTGGGCTAAGAAAAGTAGAAATTACACTAAGGAAATCAGGGTTGCGGAGGTCAACTAGCCGATTGGGCAATAGGCCGTAAGATAGGATGATGCGCCGAAGAATCAGACAAAGCATCAATAAACCAATGACAAGTCGGATAATATTTAATTTAAGCCTTATAATAATTATCTAGATCGAAGTAGGTTTTAAGTATGCAAGATTAACTATGATAGCAAGGCATAAAGCAAAATGAAGTCTCGGAGTTAAGAACGAGACTTCATTGGGAGTTTAAGAGTTCGTAGGAAGTCCGGACGTTCGTCGAAAGTTCTATCGGAATTGACCGAGAAGTCCATGAGCTTGCCAGAGAAGCTCATCAAAACTCACCAAGAAGATCATTGTGAACTCTAGGAGCTTGCCGGGAGTCCGCTGGAACATTGCCGAGAGATCATCGGAAGTTCACTAGAAGATCGCCGGAAGCTCGCCGGAAGAAACTTAGACTTACTGACTTATTTAGCTTAGTAAATATCTTAAAATTCATAGTTAGTACATAATTAGGTTCAAACTGGGCCAACTAAATTAGGAGCCAATTGGGCCAAGTTTGGGCTGTGTTGGGCCAAGTGAAAAGGCCCAAACAGTTACCCAACAAGTGGAACCGACGTGGCACAGTCTCCGAGACTATGTCAGGCGGTGGTACCACCAGTCTAGGCAATGGTACCACCCAAACTCAATCTTCAAGATTGTCAGGTGGTGGTACTGCCAGTTTGGGTGGTGGTACCGCCCAGTGTCAGGCTGTAGGCGGGGGTACCACCCGTACCCCAAAATTTCAGGGATTTAAATTTTGGCTCTAAGTTTTAAAATCATTTGGGCTCTATAAATACCCCAGCTATTCCTATATGGAGTAGTAAGAAATATGATCAAAAACTCTATGTTTCTAAAGTTGAAAACCCTTGTATAGTATAGAGTCCCTCCTCCTAAAGTTTAGAAGTCATTCTAAGGGAGAGTGTGAGGGAAGCTTTGTAAAAAAGGGTTGTAAAGGTTGTCTCCTGAACCTGTCAAAAGGAGAATTGAATTGTAAGGGTAGTTAATCTTCGCCCATTAAAGAAAGATCATTAGCGGATGTCGGTGGCCTCAACGAAAGAGGAATCGACAGAGTGGATGTAGGTCACGACGACCGAACCACTATAAAAATCTAGTTTGCATTTATTTCTTGCTATTTACCTTTACTGTAAATGGAATTCGTACTTTCACTACAATTCTACATGCTTTCAAGTTAAGCATTTCTGAGATCAGATTTTATCATATGAAGAAATTTCAAACCAACGTTTTTATCCGCTATACTAATTCACCCCCCCCTCCCCCCCCACCCCCTCTTAGTGTCGACTCATTCCTAACAATCCTGAACATTGGGAATGATGTAGGAATGCTATCCATAGTAAAAGCTTGGTTATCTATGCACTTCTCCATGAAGAACTTAGGGGAAGCGTCCTATATCTTGGGGATTCAGATTTATAGAGATAGATCCAAGAGGATGCTTGGCTTGTCCCAATCCAGGTACATAGACACCATTGTTAAAAGGTTTGGCATGAAAAATTTCAAGAGTAGTCTCATACCGTTGAGACATGGGATATCACTTTCTAGGAGTATATCCCTAGAAAGGGCAAACATAGATAGGATTTCCTATGTCTCAGCAATATAGTCTATCATGTATGATATGCTATGTACCAGGCCTTATATAGTGCATGTTCTGAGTGTCATGAGCAGGAATCAGGCAGATCCAAGCTTGAGTACTAGAAAGCAATAAAGTTTATCCTTAAATACTTGCGAAAGATTAAGGATATTTTACTAATATATGGAGGTAGTAGCCTCAGGGTTGAAGGCTACACGGATTCGAGTTTCCAATCTGATGTCGATGATAGCAAGTCGAATTCGGGGTATGTGTACACCCTGAAAGGAGGAGCAATATACTGGAAGAGTTCCAAGCAAGATACTACTGTTGACTCGAACACAAAGGCGGAGTACATTACTATAGTAGTGGTAGCAAAGTAGGAAATCTAGATGAAGAAGTTCATCATAGGTCTAAGAGTCATGATGGGTAGCAAGGAGTCGATTCCCTTATATTGTGATAATAATGGGGCGATTGCTCAAGCGAAGGAACCCAGGTCTTATTAAAAGTGATCTAAGGAGGTTCCATCTAATCAAAGAGATCATGGACCAAGGAAATGTAGTAGTGGAAAGAGTTTCATTCAAAGATAACATCGCAGATCCACTAACAAAGTCGTTACCTCATATTGTCTTTAAGCATCACATGGGTCTGATGGGGATCAGATGTATAGGGGATTGGCTTTAGGTCAAGTGGGAGATTGCTAGTCATAGGTGCCCTACAAGTCAATCACGTGAGTGATGACACGTGTGACATGATATGCATTCTTTTTACTCATTATTATTATTTGGC
This sequence comes from Musa acuminata AAA Group, assembly GCF_036884655.1. Classification (NCBI taxonomy): domain Eukaryota; kingdom Viridiplantae; phylum Streptophyta; class Magnoliopsida; order Zingiberales; family Musaceae; genus Musa; species Musa acuminata. Next base: position 32,618,093 of record NC_088334.1, on the reverse strand, counting down.
ATTTTATCACTTTATATTACTTGTTGCATGAATATATTATGATGTTCATGGATCTATGCAATAAGAATCAGATCGTGATGAGATTATGATAATGAGACCAATTCACCTTTAAACACATATCCTGAATAATCATGGTCAAAGATTACTCGAGAGGGATATTAAGATAACCGGAGACACTGGTGTGCTGTATACCCATCCATATGATAGATACAGTTGGTCTTATAGCTACTCATGTGGGGACACTAGGGATACAGTGCAGGTGCTTTTTAGAGAATGAGTTTATTGATTGATCCACTCACGGAATGTTGGATGATTGATGATGTCTTATTGTCAAATAGTGATTCATTATCCTAGTGGTGTATCTGGTCATTTAACTTAAGACACCAAGGATGTCTTGTATAAGTACTCTACTCTATGATACTAGACTTATAGATCTAGAGATTCCAGATCTAGCACAACCAATCATTGGGAGTGGTAGCCAACCTTACTAGGGCTATTGAGTGTCGATAGAGGATCATCCACTCTTGGTGTCATGAGAGGAATATCACATATGTTCTTGCTCAGACAAATCCCTAGCTAGGGTCATTCAGATTTAGAGAGAAAGAGTTTTTCAGGAGAATCCAATTAGAGGGAGACTCGTGTAGAAACTATATGGGTCTGACAATACCATGCTTAGTATATGGTCTCTGGAATATTAGATGGATGAGGGACTATAGATAAATGATAACTGAGAATAGATAGGTCCAAAAGATTAGATTTCCTTGTATCGTTTGGGGACTATGGTATAATAGACTAGTACGTCCATAATCGATAAGTCGAGTGAATTATTATAGAGATAATAATTCACTGAGCCACAAGGAGTTCTGATAGGTATGACTCAGAGCCAGCTTAATATTGGGCCTAGAAGGTCATACACATATGGCCAGTATTGCAACGAGTAGAGGTTCGGATATGAGATATCCACTAGAACTCCTATCTTATTGGATATCTAATAAGCCCCTGAATTATTTGATCTTATGGATCAGATCCAATAAAAGCTAATAAGAGATTATTGGGTAGAGACCCATTAATCTAAGAGGCTTGGGTAGTTGGATGGAGATCCAATACCCAATATGATAGGATCCATTAGGGTTAAGTTGACAAAGGGCCTCTATAAATAAGAAGGAACCAAAGACCCATAGGCTAGAGGTTCTTTCTAGCTACCTCCTCCTATTCTCTTCTCTCCCTCTCCTCCTTATACTGCAGCCCCTATTTGGGTCGTGTGGATAGCAAGAAGGAGCAGCCCCTTCTTGATTGTGTGGTGCGCGCAAGGAAGAGTTTTGAGCAGCGATTTGAGGAGCCTCTTCGTAGCCTCTGCCATGTGGAGCACCACTAGAGAGGAGGACAATTAACCTCCTTCATCCTCTCCCATAGATCTATAGGTTTTCAGGGATATACGATCTCCCTAGGTAATTCTCTTATGCGTAATTTTTTGGTTTCGCGGGTTTTTGCGCATCAACTTTTACATGATGATGAAACCTTCTTTTCTATAGGAATTATGAAATTTTGTTCTTCTGTTCTTCCACTAGGCATGTGATGTCACCCCAGATTTCCCAACAGAAAGTGTGCTTGACTTAGAATAATTATAATAAACAATTAAAGTAATATCAATAATAATGAAAAGTAGAACAAAAATGTAAACTGAGTTTTATAGTGGTTTGGTTGTCGCGACCTATGTCCACTCTCAATTCCTCCTCCTTCGAAGCCACCAATATTCACTAATGATCTTCTTTTAACAAGCAAAGATCAACTATCCTCTTAAAACTCTTTCTCCTTTTCACAAGTTTAGGAGACAACTTTTATAAGCCTCACACATCTCTCAAACTAAGCCTAAAACTTAAAGAGGAGGAGGAGGACACTTAACACTTTTTCAACTCAGAATAATAGCCCTTTTCTACTCTTTTTTCTAAGGAATCTGTGGAGTATTCATAGACCCCAAATGACTTCAAAAATTGGAGCTAAAATTCAAATTGGAGCTAGTACTAGGTGGTACCACTGCTTGTCAGTCTAACACTAGGCAGTACCACCGCCCAGTCTAGCGATACCATCACCTGATACATTAACAATGGGTGGTACCACTACCTAGTCTAGTGGTACCATCGCCTGAGAGCCTCGGAAATTGGGCTTTTGACTTTTTCCAGCTCATAGGCAGTTTCATCGCTAGTTTGGTGGTGTCACCGCCTGACCCAACTTTTAGGTCACTGAATGGGCCTCCCAATGAACTCAAATCAGTCCCAATTTAAACCCAATTGGCCCCTAATTGAGTTAGCATGATTATACAAAAAACTAACTCATTTAGCCCTATAAACTACTTCGATCTAGATAAATGATTACAAAGCATGAATGCTTTGTCTGGCATGTCATTGGTTCATTCAGACTTTGTTTGACCCTTCTTTGTTTGACCCTTCGGTGCATCGTCCTCTTCTTCGATATATTGCCAAATTGGCATGTTGACCTCCTGCAACATCTGATCTTCTTGGCCCAATTTCCAATCCTTTTGGCTTGATGCCCGAACTCAGGACATAAAGTCCTTCTGTCACCATGTCGATTAGCCCTCTGGCCTGACGTCCAATCTTCTGACATGGTTTACTCCAGCCCAACTTCTAGTTCTTCTTGCTTCAATCAATTTACCTTTGCATGATCGAAGATAGTCCTATGTTACTTAAATGCTGATTAGATCATAACTTTACTAATTGATTTCATCATCAAAATTTGAGATTCAACAAAACTTTGAGCATAGAAAAGCACATCTATTGAACCAATAGAATCAAAAATTGGGATGGAGTGGATCATGTTAGAAATCGAACATCGGGCTAGTAGGATCGGGCATTGCGCCAAGATCAGATGTTGCAGGAGGTCAATATATTGATGGATCGGACAATACGTCGAAGGATCAGACAATACACCAAAGAAAAAGATGACTCATCAAAAGTTCAAATAAAGTGTCGGATGAACTAATGACATGTCAAACAATATAGGATTCATTATTATAATCATTTGTGTCTTGATCAAAGTAGTTCAGAGTTTAATTGAGTTAATTTTAGGTGTAACCATGTCAACTTAATTAAGGGCCCATTAGGCCTGAATCATGGTTGAATTGGGCCTATTGAAAGGTCAATTCAGTAACTTGAAGTGGTGGCACTACCAAGCCAAGCAATGATACCACCTATGAGTTGGAAAGTATAAAATATACTTTTTCAAAAAATCCAATGATGCGACTACTAGGATCAGTTGTGGTACCGCCTAGTGTCAAGTGGTGGTACCACCTAGTATCAAACAGTGGTACCGCCAAGACACACTCTCCCAAACTGTGTCAGGCAGTTGTACCACCAGTGCTCAGCATGGCAGGCAATGGTACCGCCCAATATAGGTGGTGGTACCACCAGTACCCAAAAACCTAGGGATTTAAATTTTTGACTCTATTTCTAAAGCCATTTGGAGCCTATAAATACCTCTCTCATGCTTGCTTGCAAGAGTATAAAAAGCTTATGATTTAAAGTGTTGTAACCTCCTGAAAAGTGTTGAGTCTCTTCCTTATTAAGTCTAGTGTTATGACCGAAATCGACATTAAGAAGGGCAGGTGAATTAGTACTTTTATAAAAATAATGATTTAGAAAAACCTTGTTCGATAAACCCCGTATCGAAAAGATACATAACTTAAAAATGTTCATAGAATGTAATGAGCAATAAAATTAGTAAGCAATAAAGGTAAATAGAAAAAGAAAAGAGCACAACAGATTTATAGTGGTTTTGTCATTGTGATCTACGTCTACTCCCGATTCTCCCTCACACTCTCCCTTATAATAGTCTCTAAACTTTAGGAGGAGGACTCTACACCTTACAACGGTTTACAACTTTAGAATTATAAAGTTTTGTTCTATTTTTTTGTTGCCTTAAGCTAGAAATATTAGAGTATTTATAGACCCCAAATGGCTTTAAAATTTAGAGACAAAATTCAAATCATCGAGATTTCGGTGCTAGTACTCTCTAACACTAGGTGGTACCATCGCTTGACACTAGGCTGTACCACTGCCTAGTTTGGTGGTACCACCACCTGACACAATCTTATAGACTATGTCTTAGAGACTAAGCCATTGGCGGTTCCACCGCTTGGACCGGTGGTGCATCACTTGACCCAACTTTTGGGTCACTAAATGGACCTTTCTCTTGGCCCAAAAAAAGCCCATATTTGGCCTAATGGGCCCTTAATTAAATTAGCCTAATTACATTCAAAACCAACTCAATTATAACGTAAACTACTTCGATCTAGATAAATTATTACAAAGCATGAATCATATGTTGTCTGGCATGTTATTGGTTCATCTAGCACTTCGTCCGACCCTTCGGCTCATCATCATCTCCTTCGATGTATTGTTCAATTAGCATGTTGACCTTCCGCAACATCCGATATTCTTAGCACAATATCTGATCCTTTTGGCCCGATGTCTGAACTCATGGCACGAAGCCTTTTGCCAGCACATCGACCAATCTTTTGACATGTTCCATTCCAGCCCAACAATTGATTCTTCTTGCTTTAATCAATTTGCTTATTCTTAATCGAAGCTAGTCCTATGTCACTCAAAACTCAAAATAAATCGTAAACTCATCAATTAATTTTATCATCAAAATATGAGATTTAACAATCTCCCCCTTTTTTATGATGACAACCAATTAATGATAGAGTTTAAGCTAAGCTCCCCCTATCAACATGCCATAGTTTTAATCATGAATTATATGCAATACATCATATTATTGCTTACATCATAAGTTCAAGTATTGCATCCAAATCATCATATATAATAAAATTTTATTTTACCATGTATGATCATCATCATACCTTATGTTCCTTTGTCATCAACAAAAAGGAGAAGTATAATTAGTAATTTTTTAAATATGTAAGCTAGTGAAATAGCAAGTTTTGAACATGCAAACTATTGAGTTTATGAGATATGAAACTTAGCAAAGTTTTGCTTCTCTTGAGATTGCAAGCTAGCAAGTCTTGCTTCTCTTTCTAGATAAGTTTGCAAGTTTTGCTTCTTAAGATGGGCAAGATAGAATGTTTGCATTTCTTTGCGATGTTCAAGCTAGCAAGTTTTTAAAAAAGAATGTAAGATAGTAAATAGCAAGTTTTACATTATATTAGAACATGTAAGCTAGCAAGTTTTAGAGATGTGTAAGTTTAGCAATTCTTTGCAAGATAGCACTTTTGCTTCCTTTTGAGATGTACAAATCTAAAGATAGGCAAGATAGCATTTTTTGCTTCTCTTTTGAGATATGCAAGCTAGCAAGTTTTGCCTTTCTTTGAAATGTGCAAGCTAGCAAACTTTGCTTCTCTTTTGAGATGAGCAAGCTAGCAAGTTTTTTTCTTTATTTGCATGCTAGGAATTTTTGCTAGTTTATAAGTTTTTGCTTCTTCTTGATTGTGCAAGCTAGCATATCTTTCTCCTCCTTTATCATTGTCAAAAAGAAGGGAAGAATACAATGTTATAATTCTTGTCCCTTTATATCAATTTTTAAATCATGATAAAAAGATAAATTTACATCAATATTTCAATCATAAAAAATGAAAGATCAAGTCATGAATACCAAAAGATCATGTATCAATTTTGATAAATCTCTTCTTTTGTAAATAGTAGGAATGATAGGAAACGATCTTCATTCAAAAAGAAAACTCAAGTCATAAAAGTTGAGAAATTAATATCATGATCTAAAAAATTATAAGAAGAGTTTATGTATTTGGGAGATTTAATATTCAAGCTAGTATTTTTGTTTGCCTAAATTTAATATTCAAGCTAGTACTTTTAGTTCTCATGAGATGCTAGCAATTTTCTTACTCCCCTTTGTCAGTGTAAGAAAGAAGAAGAGGAGAATAATATAATGGTGTAAATTTTTCTTCTTACATTAATGCTCTAAGCATCACATAAGGTATACAACCATAAATACAAAGGAATTATACATAATGAAAATCATGTCTAGAAGGATATAATATCAAAGATCATGTGAATACCAAAATACATGATTTATTTTGATATTCTTTTTTAAAAAATAAAAAAGAAATCTTAGGAGATCAAATAGTAAGGAAAATCTTAAGTCATGAATTCCGAATTCTCTTTAGTAAATCACAAAAAGAACATAGTGTTGAATCTCGGATTTTGATGATAAAATCAATTGATGGGTTAATTGATCTAATCCATATTATTGAGCTAAGTGTGCAGGATTAACTACGATAACCAGAAAACACAAAGCAAGTATACCGGAGTCAAGTTCGATGGACGTTTAAGAGTCCGAAGAATCGTCGGAGATGTTGCCGGAACCAATCGAGAAGAAATCGGGAACCTGTCGGAATTTTTGGAAGTTCGCCGAAGAGATCGTCGGAGGTTCACAAAGATCACCGAGAAGGCTCGGCTACTCGTTAAAGTCATCACAAGTGCGGGAGCTTGCTGGGAGTCCGTCGGAAGAAGTTCGTCGGAAAGCTCACCGAAACAAGACTCGACGTTCGCGGTTGAAAGCTTGCTTAGGATGTGTTTTGTTATGTAGTTCACTTGTAATTAGGATTAGGATTAAGAGATAATCCTATATCCTGGTTATGGGCCAACTGGGCCCAAAATTAGACTTGTTTTGGGCTAAATTTGAAGCCCAAACGGTCAACCGAAGAGTTTGGCGGTGGCACCGCCAGACTGGGCGGTTGCACCGCCCAGCACTGTCAGTGTCTGACACTGACAGGCGGTGGCACCACCAGCATTGGGAACCCAATGAGAATTCAAATTTGGAGCCCAAATTTGAATCCTCTTGAGGCCTATAAATACCTCTCAAATCTCAACTGAGATTAAAACTTTTTGAGCAGCAAGTGATTGAGAGAAAAGTCTTAGAAGAGTCTTTGTCTTTCTTGTTTTCAATTTGCTAGTGTTCACCTCCTTCTTTCTTACTGAAAATCTGTAAGAGAGTGAACCACTTGTAAAAGTTGTAAGAGGGGTATTTACCCTTCCCTTTTAAGAGATTTGCTAGTGGAAGTTGGAAGCCTCATCGAAGAGGGGCCTCGCAAGTGGATGCAGGTCATTTGACCGAACCACTGTAAAATTGGCGTAATCTCTGGTTTGCATTTACTTATTGTCATTTATATTACTGCAAACCATTTGCACTTTAATGCTATACTGCTTTGTCTCCGTCTTACTTATCTCTTTAAGTTAAAACGCAATCGAAACGGTTTTAAACGAAAACGTCGCTTTTATCGTACGAAGTTTCTAAAAAGTGTTTAAATCGTGAAAAGTTTATCGCACTTCACCGCTGCACTAATTCACCCCCCCCCTCTTAGTGCCGCTCCGATCCTAACAATTGGTATCAGAGCAAGGCTCACTCTCATATTTGGTTTAATACCCAAGAGAGATGGCTTACTCCGGCATGCATGAGGGTCATTCTATCACACGTTCACCCTTGTTTAATGGGTCGGATTATACTTATTGGAAGACTCAGATGAGGATCTTCCTCATTTCTATGGATTTCAAGCTTTGGACTATTGTTGAAAACGGATTTCAAAAATCTTCTCTTTCGATGAGCGAATGGAATGAATCGGAGAAGAAGGTTTTTGCTTTAAATGCAAAGGCTATGAATGCCTTGTTTTGTGCACTAGACAAAAATGAATTTAATCGTGTTTCAATTTGTGATTCGGCTTTTGATATTTGGAGAACTCTTGAGGTCACTCATGAAGGCACTAGCCAAGTGAAAGAGTCCAAAATCAACATCCTTGTGCACTCTTACGAACTTTTCCGAATGAAACCAAGTGAGTCCATCGGAGACATGTACACCCGGTTTACGGATGTCATCAATGGACTCAAAGCTCTTAGTAAAGATTTTACTAACTTTGAACTAGTAACTAAAATCTTAAGATCCCTCCCTAAAAGTTGGGATCCAAAAGTTATGGCCATTCAAGAGGCCAAAGACCTTAAAGCATTCCCTCTTGAAGAACTCATTGGGTCTCTAATGACCTACGAAATGACATGTCAAGCTCATGATGAGCTCGAGAACACCCTTACAAAGAACAGGAAGGATATGACACTCAAATCACAAGAAGACCACTTGAAAGGAACATCAAGTGATGAGGACAGTGACAATGACATTGCACTTTTGACTCAAAAATTTAAAAAATTTTTAAGAAAGAACAAATTTAAAAATAATGCAGAAAATAAATTTGAACAAAAGAAGGACCAAGTGATTTGCTATGAATGCAAAAAACTGGGACACTACAAGAACGATTGTCCTCAAGCCAAAAAGAGAACATCAAAGAAGAAGGCGCTCAAGGCAACGTGGGATGATTCAAGCGTGTCCGAAGAAGAGTCCAACACCGAGCAAGTTGCTCATTACGCGCTAATGGCTTTAGGAGAAGAGGTATGTGATTTATTTAATGAAGATTTATCTTTTGAAGAACTCTCTATCGCTTTTCATGAATTATTTGATGAATGTAGAACTATTAGCAAGAAGTTAAGTATCTTAAAGAAAGAGCATGTTTTGCTACAAGATAAGTTTGATAGTCTTCAAACTCCTCCATGCTCTAAGTGTGAGCATTTAGAAGCAATAAAAAAATAAAAATTTACTTCTTAAAGAAACCTTAAACAAGTTTAAGGTTGGTAGCAAAGGATTAGATATGATCCTTGCATACAAGGGTCATGTCGCAAATAGAAATGGAATTGGATTTGTAAAAGGATTACATCAAAATCCTACCACTTTCATAAAAGGACCTACACTACATGTTTCCTCTTATATGAAATGCAACTTCTGTTGCAAATCCAGACATATTGCCTACAAATGTCCATTTAGGAAAATTAGTTCACAAAAATTAATATGGGTTCCTAAAGGAACTATAAAGGATTCAATAATAAATAACAAAGTTAGTGGATCAATTTTTGAGGCACCCAAAATCAAATGGGTACCTAAAAGTCATCCTCTTTTGTAGACAAACCCACAAGCTAGGAGCAAGAGATGGTATCTCGATAGTGGATGCTCAAGACATATGACTGGAGATCCATCTCATTTCTCTATGCTCACTAGCAAAGAAGAAGGGTACGTCACATTCGGAGACAACAAAAAAGGCAAAATCATTGGCAAGGGAACTATTGGTAACAAATTTAGTTTTTCCATTGATGATGTTTTACTAGTTGATGGATTGAAACATAATCTCTCGAGTATTAGTCAACTATGCGATAAAGGTTATATCGTTAGATTCGAATCAAATATGTGTATTATCGAAAAACCAAACAATAACTTGACTATGATTGCATTAAAACAAAATAATGTCTACATCATCAACCTTGATGAACTAAGTAATGAAATGTGCTTCCCGCTCTAAATGATGATGCTTGGCTTTGGCATAGGAGATTAGGCCATGCAAGCATGAAATTAATATCTAAGATCTCATCTAGAGAATTAGTACGAGGGATTCCAAATATGAAATTTACTAAGGACAAAGTATATGATGCATGTCAACTAGGTAAACAAATAAAAACTAATTTCAAACCAAAAAATCAAATTAGCACCACTAGACCACTACAATTGATCCATTTGGACTTATTCGGACCAATTGACACAACAAGTCTAGGAGGAAGCAAATATGCATTTGTAATTGTGGATAACTATACTAGGTACACTTGGATCTATTTCTTAGTCCACAAAAGTGATTGCTTCAAGTGCTTCTCTAAATTTTGTAAACTCACTCAAAACGAAAAAGGTTTCATGATTTCATCAATTCGGAGTGATCACGGTGGCGAATTTCAAAACCATGACTTTCAAAATTTTTGTGAAGTTAATGGATACAATCACAACTTCTTCACTCCGAGGAATCCCCAACAAAATGGAGTAGTTGAAAGAAAAAATAGAAACCTACAAGAAATGGCAAGAACTATGTTAAATGAACATAGTTTACCTAAGTATTTTTGGGCCGAAGCCGTAAATACGGCTTGCTACATCATGAATAGAGTCCTAATAAGACCATCTTTATCAAAAACTCCCTATGAATTATGGAATAACAAAAAACTAAATATTTCCTATTTTAAAGTTTTCGGTTGTAAATGCTTTATTTTGAATGAAAGGGATGTCTTAGGAAAATTTGATGCTAAATCTAATGAAGGCATCTTTCTTGGTTACTCTTCCGTTTCTAAGGTTTTTCGGGTTTTTAACAAAAGAACGTCAGTAATAGAAGAGTCTATTCATGTAGTTTTTAATGAAATTTCTAATTTAAAGAAAAATGATTTTGATGATGATCTTGGTTTTAATAATTTGAATTTAAATGAACCTCCTCCTCAAAATAGCAACTTGGATGCACCTTCTTCCGAAATTTCCTTACCCAAGGAATGGAAGTATATAGATGCTCATCCAAAGGAGCTAATTATAGGAGATACATCAAAAGGGGTTCAAACTCGTTCCTCTTTCAAGAATTTTTGTGCTAATGCCGCCTTCCTTTCTCAAATTGAACCTAAATGCATTGACGAGGCCATAAAAAATGATTTTTGAGTTATTGCAATGCAAGAGGAATTGAATCAATTTGAGAGGAATAAGGTATGGAAGCTTGTTCCTAGACCTAGTGACCATTTAGTCATTAGTACTAAATGGGTCTTTAGAAACAAGCAAGATGAAAATGGTATCGTGGTTAGAAACAAGGCTAGATTAGTGGCCAAAGGTTTCAACCAAGAAGAAGGTATCGATTACGAAGAAACCTTCGCTCCCGTGGCTTGATTAGAAGCCATAAGGATGCTCCTTGCCTATGCTAGTAGTAATAATTTTAAACTATTTCAAATGGATGTCAAAAGTGCTTTCTTGAATGGTTTTATTTCCGAAGAAGTATATGTCGAACAACCTCCCGGATTTGAAAATTCTCTTCTTCCTAACCATGTATTCAAATTGACTAAGGCCCTCTATGGCTTGAAACAAGCTCCTAGAGCTTGGTATGAAAAGCTTAGTTCCTTTCTTATTTTAAATAATTTTACTAAAGGCAAGGTTGATACTACATTGTTTATTAAATATTTTGAAAATAATTTTCTTATTGTGCAAATTTATGTTGACGATATTATTTTTTGCTCTTCGGATGAATCACTATGTGAATCATTTGCCAAATGTATAAGTCATGAATTTGAAATGAGTTTAATAGGTGAATTAACTTTCTTTTTGGGATTACAAATCAAACAACTTAGTGATGGTATATTTCTTAACCAATCTAAATATACATTAGAATTGTTAAAATGATTTAACATGGATAATTCAAAAGCAATAAACACCCCTATGAGTACTGTGACTAAGTTAGATATGGATGAAAATAGTGAAAATTTCGATCAAAAAACATATAGGGGAATGATAGGTAGTCTACTCTACCTCACCGCGACTAGACCAGATATTATGTTTAGTGTAGGACTTTGCGCTAGGTTTCAATCAAATCCTAAATTATCTTATCTTAAAAGTGTTAAAAGAATATTTAGGTATCTTAAAGGAACTCCAAATCTAGGACTATGGTATCCAAAATCTGAAAAATTTGATTTAATAGCTTATGCAGATGCCGATTTTGGCGGATGCAGGATAGATAGAAAAAGTACATCTGGAACATGCCAATTTTTAGGACATGCACTTGTTTCTTGGACTTCTAAGAAACAAAATTCAGTTGCACTATCTACGGCGAAAGCCAAATCTATTGCTGCAAGTGCATGCTGTGCACAAGTTGTTTAGATTAAAAATACATTAGAAGACTATGGAATTCACTTTAAAAGCATTCCCATAAAATGTGATAATACTAGTGCCATATGTCTTACTAAAAATCCAATTCAGCACTCTAGAACTAAGCACTTCGACGTTAGGCATCATTTCATACGCGATCATGTCCTTAACAATGATGTTGTTCTAGAATTAATTGACACAAAGCATCAATTAGCAGATATATTTACAAAAGCCTTGAATGAAGACCAATTTGAATTCATTAGAAGGGAATTAGGTATGTTAAATTGTCCCAAAGAATAAACTTGTTTAAATGGATTTTCCGTAAAGTTTTTCATTCTCTCTCCGTTCCTCGGTGAATCTGATCCTTCTCTTTCGATTCTAAATGACTTGTTAAATTATCTTATCCTATCTTGAGTCAAACACCGCTCCCATCTGATCAAGATTAATGATTTTATATTATTTTATGAATCTCGAAATTGATTTTGATGGCTTGATTATGAGTTTCAAGTTGACAATTTGAATTTAAATGAGTTTGTATTCGAATTATGATCTTGACTTATTAGAGTTACTACTTGAATTTTTAATCACAATCTCTTCCTTGTACACCTACAATTTTTTATTATAGAAAGAAGAGATTTGATAAAATGAATGAATGTTGAATTTTCCTTTATGATGAACTCGGCATAAATATTTTAGCATACTTAATTTTGGATGATAAAATTTTTGTATGATCAATGTTATAATCACAAATTATGTGCTTCAAGTCTCATTCCCTTTTTGTTGATGACAAAGGGGGAGAAAAGTGATGACTTGTACCATTTTGATAGCATGACTTATATGAATTACAAAAGCTTGTATGAATGTCTTATATGCCTTGCAAAATGCCTTGCAAAATCCTTGAGAATATCACAAGATTGATTGATAATATTGAAAGCATGCCTTACATCTATATCATGAAATTCATGTTGAAAATCTTTATCTCCTATCGTAGTAAAAATCGTCCCATATCATTTGACTTATGATTTTCATCGAAGTTTCGCATTTACTATTGCTTAATGAGAATAACGATAAGTTCTACGGTTAGAACTTATCGTTTATGCTTGAATTCAATGGATGAAATTCAAATGTTTTCATTTTCTCATAATATGGCATATAGATAGGGGGAGTTATGTTTAACTCCGTCATCAATTGATTGTCATCATCAAAAAGGGGGAGATTATTGAATCTCGGATTTTGATGATAAAATCAATTGATGGGTTAATTGATCTAATCCATATTATTGAGCTAAGTGTGCAGGATTAACTACGATAAACAGAAAACACAAAGCATGTATACCGGAGTCAAGTTCGATGGACGTTTAAGAGTCCGAAGAATCGTTGGAGATGTTGCCGGAACCAATCGAGAAGAAATCGGGATACTATCGGAATTTTCGGAAGTTCGCCAAAGAGATCATTGGAGGTTCACAGAGATCACCAAGAAGGCTCGGCTACTCGCTAAAGTCATCACAAGTTCGGGAGCTTGCTGGGAGTCCGTCGAAAGAAGTTCATCGGAAAGCTCGCCGAAACAAGACTCGACGTTTGCGGCTGAAAGCTTGCTTAGGATGTGTTTTGTTATGTAGTTCACTTGTAATTAGGATTATGATTAAGAGATAATCCTATATCTTGGTAAGGGGCCAACTAGGCTCAAAATTAGACTTGTTTTGGGCTAAATTTGAAGCCCAAACAGTCAACCGAAGAGTCTGGTGGTGGCACCGCCCAACACCCGAGAGCTGGGCGGTGGCACCGCCCAGCACTGTCAGTGTCTGACACTAACAGGCGGTGGCACCGCCAGCATCGGGAACACAATGAGAATTCAAATTTGGAGCCCAAATTTGAATCCTCTTGAGGCCTATAAATACCCCTCAAATCTCAACTGAGATTACAACTTTTTGAGCAGCAAGTGATTGAGAGAAAAGTCTTAGAAGAGTCTTTGCCTTTCTTGTTTTCAATTTGCTAGTGTTCACCTCCTTCTTTCTTGCTGAAAATCTATAAGAGAGTGAACCGCTTGTAAAAGTTGTAAGAGGGGTATTTACCCTTCCCTTTCAAGAGATTTGCTAGTGGAAGGTGGGAGCCTCATCGAAGAGGGGCCTCGCAAGTGGATGTAGGTCATTTGACCGAACCACTATAAAATCGGCGTAATCTCTGGTTTGCATTTACTTATTGTCATTTATATTACTACAAACCATTTGCACTTTAATCTCCGTCTTACTTATCTCTTCAAGTTAAAACGCAATCGAAATGGTTTTAAACGAAAACGTCGCTTTTATCGTACGAAGTTTCCGAAAAGTGTTTAAATCGTGAAAAGTTTATCGCACTTCACCGCTGCACTAATTCACCCCCCCCCTCTTAGTGCCGCTCCGATCCTAACACATAGGAGAATAAATGATCTTGATTCATACAAGATTTCAAGTTATAATTCTGAAGAATCAAAAGAAAAATCATGATTCATTTAGATAAATCAAATAGTGAAAAAAAGAACCATAGTAAATGATCTAGATTCATAAAAATCTCAAGTTATAATTATCAAGGAATCAAGATCATGATTTGAATAAAAGTTTATTCAAATTTAAATCATCAAAATCACTTTTATAGTTTAAGAGATTCATAAAAAATAACATAAATCTATTCATTAATCTCTTTTTAAAAAATCGATAAGATAGAAAAATTTTCAAGAAAAATGTATTCCCTTTTTATTTCAATACAAGCATGTCTTTGTATTTAATGCCAAATAAAAACATAGATCATCGTTTAAAACTGAAAAAGTAAATTTCATCATAAAAATCATCAAGATCAATAAACCATAAATCACAAAAATCATCATTGCTTCGAATCATCAAGCATAATTAAATCATTAAATCATCAAGCATTATTGCATTAAATATAAAGTATTTTCAATAATTATTTTGTTTCAATTAGTGAGCTTTGTAAAGTGTGTTAAATATCCGATCATAAGCCTTGAGCATCTACTATCAAAAAATTTTTTTTACTCCTAGCTTTCGATTGTAGATATTTCTACAAGAAGGGTGGGTTTATTCTAGATACCTATTTGACTTTGGGTCCCTCATGGTTGGACCTACCTATATTAATTTTTAGCATTTGGTAATTTTTGGTTCCTATAGGAACCCAAACCAATTTATGTTAGCCAAGCTTTCTGAATGGACATTTCTATGCATAATGACCATGTCTACAACAAAAACTATATTTGTTTTCAAGGGAAACATATATTGTGGGTCCTTTAATAAATGTGGCTGGCTTTTGTTGAGTGTTACTACTCACAAACCCAATTCCTTCTTTACTACGAAGATGACTCTTATTAGCAAGAATCATTTTAAAGATTTGCTACATATTTTAAATTTATCTAACATTTCTTATAGTAAAATATTTTCCTTCTTAAGTGAGTCTAACTCTTCACACTTAGTTCAAGGAGTTAACATGCAATTATCATGCTCATTTTTTAATTTTTCAAATTTACTAGTAAGAGAAGCATGATCCTTTTTTAACAACTTATATTTATTACCAACTAGCTTACATTCATTAAACAAATCCTGGAAAGCATTTAGTAATTCATCATAAGGTAAAGACATTTTAGTTGAGTTGTTTACCTCATCGTCGAGAGCCATCAAAGCGAAGTTTGCCACTTCATCTTCATTGGTTTGTTCCTCGTCTTTGGATGTACTCGATTTATCCCAAGTCACCTTGAGTGCTTTTTTCTTCTTTGATAGCTTCTTTGTTTTTATTCTTTGATTCTTGTTTTAAGAACTTTTTTAGCTTTATTGTTAAGAGTTTAAAGCCATCATCACTTGAGCTTTTGCTCGAGTGGTCTTCATTTGTTTTAGGTGTCAAGTTCATCATGTGATATACAAGTCATTTCATAGGTCATCAAAGACTCGATAAATTCTTTAAGCAAAAAGTTATTTAAGTCATTTGCCTCTTGTATTACAGTTACTTTAGAATCCCAATTTTTAGAAAGAGATCGTAAAACTTTATTGACAAGTTCAAGATTCAAAAAATATTTGCTAAGAGCTTTTAAAATATTGATGACATATATAAAATGAGGGTACATGTCTACAATAGTTTCACTTGGCTTCATTCGAAATAATTCAAAACTATACATCGAAAGATTGACTTGGAATCTTTAACTCTACTTGTGTCTTCATGTGTGATTTTGAGTATATGCCAAATATCATGTGCAGTTTCACATATAGAAACCCGATTAAATTCATTTTTATCTAGAGCAAAAAATAAAGTGTTCATCGCTTTAGCATTCAAAGAAAAAGTTTTCTTCTCCAAATTATTTCATCCGTTCATTGGATTAGAAGACTTTTAAAAATTATTTTCATTGATATTCCTTAAATTGAAATATAAAGAAAGTAAGAAAACTCTCATTCAAGTTTTTTAATACATATAGTCTGTCCCATTGAATATAAGAGGACGAATGCTAGAGTGACCCTCCTGAAAGCTAAAAAAAGTCATCTCTCTTAGGTGTTAAATCAAATAAAGAGAAACGTGGGTCTGATACGAACTGTTAGGACCAATATCAGTACTAAGAGGGGGGGGGGTGGGTGGGGTGAATTAGTGCTTTTGTAAAAATAACGATTGAGAAAAACTTCATTCGATAAACCCCATATTGATAAGATGCTTAACTTAAAAAGCGTTCGTAGAATGTAACGAGCAATAAAATCAATAAGTAATAAAGGTAAATAGTAAAAGAAAAGAGCACACCGGATTTATAGTGGTTCGATCATCATGACCTATGTCTACTCTCGATTCCTCCTCCATTAAGGCCACTAGCATCCACTAATGGTCTTCCATCAATAAATGAAGACCAACCACCCTCTTAAACTATTTTCTTCTTTTGACAGGCTTAGGAGAGAACCTTTACACCCCCTTTCCACAAAGTTTCCCTCACACTCTCCTTTAGAATAGTTTATAAACTTTAGGAGGAGGGACTCTACTCTTTACAAGGGTTTATAACTTTAGAATCATAGACTTTTGTTCTACTTTCTTGCTGCCTTAAGAAGGAAAGACTGGGGTATTTATAGACCCTAAATGACTTTAAAAATTAGAGCCAAAATTCAAATCCTCGAGATTTCAGGTTATTGGCGGTACCATCGCCTGTGTTGGGCGGTACCATCGTTAGTACTCTCTAACACTGGGTGGTACCACCGCCCAATCTGGCAGTACTATCGCTTGACAAATTCTCGGAGACTATGTCTTGGAGATTGAGCCGCTAGTGGTTCCCCCACCTAGACCAACAATGCCATTGCCTGACCAAACTTTTCATTAGGAAAAGAGTCGGCACTAAGAGGGGGGAGGGGGTGGGGGGGTGAATTAGTGCAGCGGTAAAAATTATGTTGGTTCAAAACTTCATTATGATTAAATCCGTTTTCGACGAAAAATTATTTTATAAAGGTATTAACTTTGAAAGCATACGGAAGAGCATAGTAGATGTAAAGCAAGTAAAGTGGTTTGCAGTAAAGTAAATTACACAAGAGAAATGCAAACTAGATTTTTATAGTGGTTCGGTCATCATGACCGACATCCACTTCGCTGATTCCTCTTCCGTCGAGGCCACCAGCATCTACTATTAGTCTTCTTTCAATGGGCGAAGACCAACTACCCTTTTACACCCCTCTTCTCCTTTTCACAGGTTTAAGATATAATCTTTTACAACCCTCTTTTACAAGGTATCCCTCTCACACCTCCTTTAGAACTCTCTCTAAACTTTGGGAGGAGGGAACTCAACTTTCTAAGGTTTATAACTTTATAATCATAGGGGTTTTTTCAATATTTCTTACTTCTCTATACAGGAATAGCTGGGGTATTTATAGGCCCCAAATGAATTCAAATTTGGAGCACAAAATTCAAACCCCTAAAATTTCAAGGTACGGGCGATACCACCGCCTGCACTAGGCGGTACCACCACCCAAACTAGCAGTACCATTGCCTAACACAGTCTTATAGACTATGCCACAATGATTTCACTTGTTTGGTCACTATTTGGGCCTTTCTCTTGGCTCAATTGTCTCCTAATTGGGTTGGCCCAATTCTAATCCCTATTATGTGCTAACTATAAATTTTAAGACATTTACTAAGCTAAACAAAGTCTGTAAGTCTAGGTTTCTTCCGACGAACTTCCGATGATCTCTCGGCAATGTTCAAGTGGACTCCCAACAAGCTCCTGGACTTCATGATGATCTTCTTGGCGAGTTCCGATGAGCTTCTTTGGTAAGCTCTGGGACTTCCTGGTCAATTCCAACAGAACTTCAAATGAACGTCTGGACTTTCGACAAACTCTTGAACTCTCAATGAAATCACGTTCTTGACTCCAAGACTTCATTTTGCTTTATGCCTTGCTATCGTAGTTAATCCTGCACATGTAAAAACATACTTCGATCTAGACAATTATTACTAAACGTGAATCATGTTGTCCAGCATGTCATTGGTCCATCAATGCTTCGTTTGATTCTTCGACGCATCGTCCTCTCTTGCGGCCTATTGCCCAATCAGCTAGTTGACCTTCGCAACTCCAATATCCTTGGCACAATTTTCCCTCTTCTTAGCCCGATGCCCGAATCCATGGCCCGAAGCATTCTGTCGATACGTCATCCGATCCTCTGACTAGACGTCCAATCTTCTAACATGTTCCACTGGCCCAACATGATTCTTCCTACTTTTATTGTTTCATCCTAATTGAAGCATACTGTGGCACTCAAAACATATATCAATTCATAAACACTTATCAATTGGTTTCATCATCACAATCTGAGATTCAACAATCTCTCCCTTTTTTATGATGACAACCAATTGATGATGGAGTTAACCTTAACTCCCCCTATCAATACGCCATATTGATAGAACTTTTAATTGTCTAATCCTGATCGAAGCATCCCACGGCACTCAAAACACAAATCAATTTATAAACACTTATCAATTGGTTTCAACATCACAATCCGAGATTCAACAATCTCTCCCTTCTTTATGATGATAACCAATTGATGACGGAGTTAACCTTCACTCCCCCTATCAATATGCCATATTGATAGAACCTTGAATTTAAGCTGAATTCAAGTCATTGCAAATTTCATCATGAATATTCGTAACACGCCATCATGTATAACATGATCATACTTCTCCCTCTTTGTCATCAACAAAAAGGAGAAGTTACAACTATCAAGTATTTGGACATAGAAGTTCAAATCATTGCAATATAATCATGATCTTCAGTTTTATCATCATGTAAGCTAGAAAATTTAGCATCACTTTACAACATGCATAATCACCAAATCATCATTAATTTTAAAGAAGTACAAGATTGTAAATTATGCAAGTTTGTATTTTTGTTTCTTAAGATAGACAATCTATCAATTTTTTGGTGATGTTCAAGATAGCAAGCTCTTTCTTCTCTTTTGAGAAGTGCCATTTTTACTTCCTTTGCAAAGTGCAAACTAGTAAAATGTTACATTATTTTACAATATGCAAGCTAGTAATTTGGCAAGTGTTACTTCTCTTTGAAGTATAAAGGCTAGCAAGTTTTTTGAAAAATAATGCAAGATAACAAGCTAGCAAGATATAATGTTTTACATGAAGTAAGCTAACAAGTTTTGCATCTTTTTGTGATATGTACATTTACAATTTTTTCTTCTCTTTAGATGTGCTAGCAAGTAAGCAAGTTTTTCTCCTTACAATTTGTGAGCTAGCAAATTTTACACATATAAAATTTGGCAAGATTTTTGCATCTTTTTGAAATGAGCAAGCTTTTGCTTCTTCTAGAAGTATGCAAGCTAGCTAACAAGCTAGCAAAATTTGCTCCCCCTATGTCATTGTCAAACAGAAGGAAAGAATATAATGTTGTAATTCTTTTTTCTTTTTAATAATTTTTAAATAATGATAAAGGATGAATAATCAAAGATGAAAAATCAAGTTATGAATGTCAAAATAATTTTTCATCATGAATATTTTATCATTGCATGCATCATTATCATAAGTTGAAGTATTGCATACATAATATCAAATCATCATTCATAATTGCATTAATGTTTCAATCATTATTTCAACATGTTTGTGCATCATTATAGTTTCAATTTACAACATGCATAATTTTAAAACTTTACATATCATCCTTATATGCATGATACAAAAAATAAATCAATCATCATATCATTATACTCATAAGCTAGCAAATTTATATCATTTTAGAGCATCAAAACAATATCATGAGTATTTCATACATTCATATCATCAATGTTTCAATCATTATTTCAATCATCAAAAATGAAAGATCAAGTCTAAAATTCGAGAAATCAAGAGAAACCATGATCTATTTTAACAAATCTCCTCTTAAATAATTAACGAAAAGAACTCTTAGGAGATCATGATATAGATAAATTTTATTTAATCTTGTAGGAGAACAAGACCTTAATTCATGCACATAAAATATTATGATTCACATAGAAAATCTCTTCTTTAGTAAAATACCAAGAAAAATCATAGGAGTACAAAGAAGATATCTTGATTAAAAAAAATATCTCAAGTAATTCCAATAAACTAAGATTATGATTTTGATAAAACTTATTCAAATTCAGATCATCAAAATTATTAACATCTTTTCAAGAAAATTCAATGAAGACAACGTAAATAGATTCTCATGAGAACTCGATTCATGCATAATGTCTCAATTTTTCATGAATGTCATAAGACATGATTTATTTCAACAAATCTCCTCTTTTATAAGTGGATAAAAGAAACATAGGAGATCTTGATTCATGTATAACAAATCTCAAGTTATAAATTTTAAAAAATTAAGATAAAGCTCATTTAAATTCAAATCGTTAAATCAAGATCATTTTCAAGAGATTACATAAGATGGATTCATCACTAAGAATCACTTGTTGAAAAATCGAAAAGCTTTAGAGGTATATTCAAGAAAAATATGCATTCCCCCTTTTTGTTTTAATCCAAGTGATTTGATTTCATACATGCCTTTGTCTTTTTATGCCAAACAAAAATATGTATTAACATTTAAAGCTAAAAAAGAACTTTCATAATGGCAAAGATCGATAATCCATAAATCACCCAAAAATCATTATTACTTCAAATCATCATGCATAATTTCAAAAGATAAACTCATTAAGCATGATATCAAATCATTATTTCAAATCAAACTGTTAGGATCGGAGCGGCACTAAGAGGGGGGGGGGGGTGAATTAGTGCAGCGGATTAAAACTTCGGTTTTAGAAAAATCTTTCGTATGATAAGAACGAAACTTGAAAGACTTAACTTGAAAGCGTATTCTTGAAGTTGCGCAGCAAAGGTAATAAGGAACTAAAGCATGTAAGAAGGTTTGCAGTAATGTAAACAGCAATAATGAAATGCAAACCAGAGATTACGCCGATTTTAGAGTGGTTCGGTCAAATGACCTACATCCACTTGCGAGGCCCCTCTTCGATGAGGCTCCCACCTTCCACTAGCAAATCTCTTGAAATGGAAGGGTCAATACCCCTCTTACAACCTTTTTACAAACAGCTCAACCTCTTGCAAATTTTCAATAAGAAAGAAGGAGGAGAACTCTCTAGCAAATTGAAAACAAGACTTGCTAAGACTTTCTAAGAATTTTCTCTCAATCAAAATGCTTCTCAAAAGTTGTTACCTCAGTTGAGATTTGAGGGGTATTTATAGGCCTCAAGAGGATTCAAATTTTGGGCTCCAAAATTTGAATTCTCTTTGGGTTCCCGATACTAGCGGTGCCACCGCCCAGCCAAGCGGTACCACCGCCCGGCGTTCGAGTGCTGGGCGGTGCAACCGCCCAGCCCAGGAGGTGTCACCGCCCAGCTCTTGGGTGCTGGGCGGTGCTACCACCCAGCCAGGCGGTGCCACCGCCTGGCTCTCCGATTTCACTAGTTTGGCTTAATTTTAGCCCAAACCATATCTGACTTTGGGCCTAGTTGGCCCCTAACCAGGATATAGGATTATCTTTTAATCCTAATCCTAATTACAAGTGAACTACATAACAAAAACACATCCTAAGCAAGCTTTCAACCGCGAACGTCGAGTCTTGTTTCGGCGAGCTTTCCGACGAGCTTCTTCCGACGGACTCCCATCAAGCTCCCGATCTTGTGATGACTTTAACGAGTAGCCGAGCCTTCTCGGTGATCTCCGTGAACCTCCGACGATCTCTTCGGCGAACTTCCGAAAATTTCGATAGGTTCCCGATTTCTTCTCGGTTGGTTCCGGCAGCATCTCCGACGATTTTTCGGACTCTTAAACGTCCATCGATCTTGACTCCGGTATTCTTGCTTTGTGTTTTCTAGTTATCGTAGTTAATCCTGCACACTTAACTCAATAATATGGATTAGATCAATTAACCCATCAATTGATTTCATCATCAAAATCTGAGATTCAACAATCTCCCCCTTTTTGATGATGACAATCAATTGATGACGGAGTTAAACATAACTCCCCCTATCTATATGCCATATTATGAGAAGATGAAAACACTTGAATTTCATCCATTGAATTCAAGCATAAACCGATAAGTTCTAACCGTAGAACTTATTGTTATTCGCATTAAGCAATAGTAAATGCGAAACTTCGATGAAAATCATAAGTCAAATGATATGGGACAATTTTTACTACGATAGGAGTTAAAGATTTTCAACATGAATTTCATGATATCGATGTAAGGCATGCTTTCAATATGATCAATCAATCTTGTGATATTCTCAAGGATTTTGCAAGGCATATAAGACATTCATATCACACAAGCTTTTGCAATTCATATAAGTCATGCTATTAAAATGATACAAGTCATCACTTTTCTCCCCCTTTGTCATCAACAAAAAGAGAATGAGACTTGAAGCACATAATTTATCATACAAAGATTTTATCATTGATCATACATCACTCATCTATATTATCATTGATCATACAAAGATTTTATCATTCAAAATTAAGTATGCTAAAATATTTACGCAGAGTTCATCTTAAAGGAAAATTCAACATTCATTCATATTATCAAATCTCTTCTTTTTATAAATAACAAAAATTGTAGATGTACAAAGAAGAGATTGGGATAAGAAAAAAAAAATTTTAAGTAGTAACTCCACTAAGTCAAGATCATAATTCGAATACAAATCTATTTAAATTCAATTCGTCAACTTGAAACTCATAATCAAGCCATCAAAATCAATTTCGAGATTCAAAATATCATAAAATCATTAATCTTGATCAGATGGAAGCGGTGTTTGACTCAAGATAGGATAAGATAATTTAACAAGTCACCGAGGAACGGAGAGAGAATGAAAAACTTTACGGAAAATCCATTCAAACAAGTTTATTCTTAGGGACAATTTAACATACCTAATTCCCTTCTAATGAATTCAAATTGGTCTTCATTCAAAGCTTTTGTAAATATATCTGCTAATTGATGCTTTGTGTCAATGAATTCTAGAACAATATCATTGTTAAGGACATGATCGCGTATGAAATGATGCCTAACGTCGATATGCTTAGTTCTAGAGTGCTGAATTGGATTTTTAGTAAGACATATGGCGCTAGTATTATCACATTTTATGGGAATGTTTTTAAAGTGAATTCCATAGTCTTCTAATGTATTTTTCATCCAAATGACTTGTGCACAACATGCACTTGCAGCAATATATTCGGCTTCTGTCGTAGATAGTGCAACTGAATTTTGTTTCTTGGAAGTCCAAGAAACAAGTGCATATCCTAAAAATTGGCATGTTCCGGATGTACTTTTTCTATCTATCCTGCATCCGCCAAAATCGGCATCTGCATAAGCTATTAGATCGAATTTTTCAGATTTTGGATACCATAATCCTAAATTTAGAGTTCCTTTAAGATACCTTAATATTCTTTTAACACTCTTTAGATGAGATAATTTAGGATTAGATTGAAACCTAGCACAAAGTCCTACACTAAACATAATATCTGGTCTAGTCGCGATGAGGTAGAGTAGACTACCTATCATTCCCCTATATGTTTTTTGATCGAAATTTTCACTATTTTCATCCATATCTAACTTAGTCGCAGTACTCATAGGGGTGTTTATTGCTTTTGAATTATCCATGTTAAATCATTTTAACAATTCTAATATATATTTGGATTGGTTAAGAAATATACCATCACTAAGTTGTTTGATTTGTAATCCTAAAAAGAAAGTTAATTCACCCATTAAACTCATTTCAAATTCATGACTCATACATTTGGCAAATGATTCACATAGTGATTCATCCGAAGAGCCAAAAATAATATCGTCAACATAAATTTACACAATAAGAAAATTATTTTCAAAATGTTTAATAAACAATGTAGTATCAACCTTGCCTTTGGTAAAATTATTTAAAATAAGAAAGGAACTAAGCCTTTCATACCAAGCTCTAGGAGCTTGTTTTAAGCTATAGAGAGCTTTAGTCAATTTGAATTCATGATTAGGAAGAAGAGAATTTTCAAATCCGGAAGGTTGTTCGACATATACTTCTTCGGAAATAAAACCATTCAAGAAAGCACTTTTGACATCCATTTGAAATAGTTTAAAATTATTACTACTAGCATAGGCAAGGAGCATCCTTATGGCTTCTAATCGAGCCACGGGAGCGAAGGTTTCTTCGTAATCGATACCTTCTTCTTGGTTGAAACCTTTGGCCGCTAATCTAGCCTTGTTTCTAACCACGATACCATTTTCGTCTTGCTTGTTTCTAAAGACCCACTTAGTACCTATGACTAAGTGGTCACTTGGTCTAGGAACAAGCTTCCATACCTTATTCCTCTCAAATTGGTTCAATTCTTCTTGCATTGCAATGACCCAAAAATCATCTTTTAAGGCTTCGTCAATGCATTTAGGTTCAATTTGAGAAAGGAAAGCGGCGTTAGCACAAAAATTCTTGAAAGAAGAACGAGTTTGAACTCCTTTTGTTGTATCTCCTATAATTAGCTCCTTTGGATGAGCATCTATATACTTCCATTCTTTGGGTAAAGAAATTTCGGAAGAAGATGCATTCAAATGGCTATTTTGAGGAGGGGGTTCATTTAAATTCAAATTATCAAAACCAAGATCATCATCAAAATCATTTTTCTTTAAATCAGAAATTTCATTAAAAACTACATGAATAGACTCTTCTATTACTAAGGTCCTTTTGTTAAAGACACGAAAGGCCTTAGAAACGGAGGAGTAACCAAGAAAAATGCCTTCATCGGATTTAGCATCAAATTTACCTAGGGCATCCTTTTCATTTAAAATGAAGCATTTACAACCAAAAACTTTAAAATAAGAAATATTTGGTTTTTTGTTATTCCATAATTCATAGGGAGTTTTTGATAGAGATGGTCTTATTAGGACCCTATTCATGATGTAACAAGCCGTATTTACGGCTTCGGCCCAAAAATATTTGGGTAAACTATGTTCATTTAACATAGTTCTTGCCATTTCTTGTAGGTTTCTATTTTTCCTTTCAACTACTCCATTTTGAAAGTCACGATTTTGGAATTCACCACCGTGATCACTCCGAATTGATGAAATCATGAAGCCTTTTTCGTTTTGAGTGAGTTTACAAAACTTAGAGAAACACTTGAAGCAATCACTTTTGTGAGCTAAGAAATAGGTCCAAGTGTATCTAGAGTAGTCATCCACAATCACAAAAGCATATTTGCTTCCACCTAGACTTGTTGTATCAATTGGTCCAAATAAGTCCAAATGGATCAATTGTAATGGTCTAGTGGTGCTAATTTGATTTTTTGGTTTGAAGCTTGTTTTTATTTGTTTGCCTAGTTGACATGCATCGCATACCTTATCCTTAATAAACTTCATATTCGGAATCCCTCGTACTAATTCTTGAGGTGAGATTTTAGATATTGTTTTCATACTTGCATGACCTAATCTCCTATGCCAAAGTCAAGCATCATCATTTACGGCGGAGAAACACATTTCATTACCTAGTTCATCAAGATTGATGGTATAGACATTATTTTGTTTTAAAGCAATCATAGTCATGTTATGATTTGGTTTTTCAATAATGCACATATTTGATTCAAATCTAACAATATAACCTTTATCGTATAGTTGACTAATACTTAAGAGATTGTGTTTCAATCCATCAACTAGTAAAACATCATCAATGGAAAAACTAAATTTGTTACCAATAGTTCCCTTGCCAATGATTTTGCCTTTGTTGTTGTCTCCGAAGGTGACGTACCCTTCTTCTTTGCTAGTGAGCATAGAGAAATGAGATGGATCTCCAGTCATATGTCTTGAGCATCCACTATCGAGATACCATCTCTTGCTCCTAGCTTGTGGGTTTGTCTACAAAAGAGGATGATTTTTAGGTACTCATTTGATTTTGGGTGCCTCAAAAATTGTCCCACTAATTTTGTTATTTATTATTGAATCCTTTATAGTTCCTTTAGGAACCCATATTAATTTTCGTGAACTAATTTTCCTAAATTGACATTTGTAGGCAATATGTCCGAATTTGCAACAGAAGTTGCATTTCATATAAGAGGAAACATGTAATGTAGGATTTTGATGTAATCCTTTTACAAATCCAATTCCATTTCTATTTGTGATGTGACCCTTGTGTGCAAGGATCATATCTAATCCTTTGCTACCAACCTTAAACTTGTTTAAGGTTTCTTTAAGAAGTAAATTTTCATTTTTTATTGCTTCTAAATGCTCACACTTAGAGCATGGAGGAATTTGAAGATTCTCAAACTTATCTTGTAGCAAAGCATGTTCTTTCTTTAAGATAATTAACTTCTTGCTAACAATTCTACATTCATCAAATAATTCATGAAAAGCGATAGAGAGTTCTTCAAAAGATAAATCTTCATTAAATAAATCACATACCTCTTCTCCTAAAGCCATTAGCGCGTAATGAGCAACTTGCTCGGTGTTGGACTCCTCTTCTTCGGACGCGCTTGAATCATCCCACGTTGCCTTGAGCGCCTTCTTCTTTGATGTTCTCTTTTTGGCTTGAGGACAATCGTTCTTGTAGTGTCCCGGTTTTTTGCATTCATAGCAAATCACTTGTTATTCAGCATTTGATATTTGGAGAACTCTTGAGGTCACTCATGAAGGCACTAGCCGAGTGAAAGAGTCCAAGTCCTTCTTTTGTTCAAATTTGTTTTTAAATTTGTTCTTTCTTAAGTATTTCTTAAATTTTTGAGTCAAAAGTGCAATGTCATTATCACTGTCCTCATCACTTGATGTTCCTTTCAAGTGGTCTTCTTGTGATTTGAGTGCCATATCCTTCCTGTTCTTTGGAAGGGGGTTCTCGAGCTCGTCATGAGCTTGACATGTCATTTCGTAGGTCATTAGAGACCCAATGAGTTCTTCAAGAGGGAATGCTTTAAGGTCTTTGGCCTTTTGAATGGCCGTAACTTTTGGATCCCAACTTTTAGGGAGAAATCTTAAGATTTTAGTTACTAGTTCAAAGTTAGTAAAATCTTTACCAAGAGCTTTGAGTCCATTGATGACATCCGTAAACCGGGTGTACATGTCTCCGATGGACTCACTTGGTTTCATTCGGAAAAGTTCGTAAGAGTGCATATGGATGTTGATTTTGAACTCTTTCACTCGGCTAGTGCCTTCATGAGTGACCTCAAGAGTTCTCCAAATATCAAAGGCCGAATCACAAATTGAAACACGATTAAATTCATTTTTGTCTAGTGCACAAAACAAGGCATTCATAGCCTTTGCATTTAAAGCAAAAACCTTCTTCTCCGATTCATTCCATTCACTCATCGGAAGAGAAGATTTTTGAAATCCGTTTTCAACAATAGACCAAAGCTCAAAGTCCATAGAAATGAGGAAGATTCTCATGCGAGTCTTCCAATATGTGTAATCTGACGCATTAAACAAAGGTGGTCGTGCAATAGAGTGGCCCTCTTGCATGCCGGAGTAAGCCATCTCTCTTGGGTATTAAACCAAATATGAGAGATAACCTCGCTCTGATACCACTTGTTAGGATCGGAGCGGCACAAAGAGGGGGGGGGGGGAATTAGTGCAGCGGATTAAAACTTCAGTTTTAGAAAAATCTTTCGTATGATAATAACGAAACTTGAAAGACTTAACTTGAAAGCGTATTCTTGAAGTTGCGCAGCAAAGGTAATAAGGAACTAAAGCATGTAAGAAGGTTTGCAGTAATGTAAACAGCAATAATGAAATGTAAACCAGAGATTACGCCGATTTTAGAGTGGTTCGGTCAAATGACCTACATCCACTTGCGAGGCCCCTCTTCGATGAGGCTCCCACCTTCCACTAGCAAATCTCTTGAAATGGAAGGGTCAATACCCCTCTTACAACCTTTTTACAAACAGCTCAACCTCTTGCAAATTTTCAATAAGAAAGAAGGAGGAGAACTCTCTAGCAAATTGAAAACAAGACTTGCTAAGACTTTCTAAGACTTTTCTCTCAATCAAAATGCTTCTCAAAAGTTGTTACCTCAACTGAGATTTGAGGGGTATTTATAGGCCTCAAGAGGATTCAAATTTTGGGCTCCAAAACTTGAATTCTCTTTGGGTTCCCGATACTGGCGGTGCCACCGCCCAGCCAAGCGGTGCCACCGCCCAGCGTTCGGGTGCTGGGCGGTGCAACCGCCCAGCCCAGGAGGTGTCACCGCCCAGCTCTCGGGTGCTGGGCGGTGCTACCGCCCAGCCAGGCGATGCCACCGCCTGGCTCTCCGATTTCACTAGTTTAGCTTAATTTTAGCCCAAACCATATCTGACTTTGGGCCCAGTTGGCCCCTAACCAGGATATAGGATTATCTTTTAATCCTAATCCTAATTACAAGTGAACTACATAACAAAAACACATCCTAAGCAAGCTTTCAACCGCGAACGTCGAGTCTTGTTTCGGCGAACTTTCCGACGAGCTTCTTCCGACGGACTCCCATCAAGCTCCCGATCTTGTGATGACTTTAACGAGTAGCCGAGCCTTCTAGGTGATCTCCGTGAACCTCTGACGATCTCTTCGGCGAACTTCCGAAAATTTCGATAGGTTCCCGATTTCTTCTCGGTTGGTTCCGGCAGCATCTCCGACGATTCTTCAAACTCTTAAACGTCCATCGATCTTGACTCCGGTATTCTTGCTTTGTGTTTTCTGGTTATCGTAGTTAATCCTACACACTTAACTCAATAATATGGATTAGATCAATTAACCCATCAATTGATTTCATCATCAAAATCTGAGATTCAACACAAACATGATTTCATGAATCATATATCATCTTCAATCAAAATTGAGAAACAATATGATTAATCAACATAATACACATTAATGCTTCTTAAAAACATACATAGGATTATCATTAGATTTAAGTCTAACATTTTTGTTCATTTATCATATAACATGTAATTTTCATGATCATTTTCAAAATTACTAGAAAGATAAGCATGATCCCAATTTTTTAGTATTTTCATTATATTATTAAACATATAATTTTCAAGAAAAATAATTTTTCTAAACTAAAATAACTCATGAAAAGCATTATGTAATTTCGAAATAAGGCAAAGGGGTTTTGGTTACCTCATTATAGAAAGCCGTTAAGGCATAGTTTTCCACCTCGCCTTTGTTGATTTTCTTCTTGTCTTCGGATGAGCACAATTCATCCAAAGTCACCTTCTTCTTCTTTTTAAGTTCATTTTTAATTTTTGATTCTTGTTTTAAAAATTTTATGAGTTCAAGTTCACCATCACTTGAGCTTATGCTCGAGTGGTCTTTAATTATTCTAAGTCCAAAATCCTTCTTGTTCTTTGGAAGGTGGTTCTCAAGTTCTTTACGTGTATTGCACGTAATTTCATAGGTCATCAAAGACCCTATAAGTTCTTCAATTGGTAAATGTAAAGTTTTTTTATTCTTAAATAGTCGTTACTTTTGAATCCCAACTCTTATTAAGAAAACGTAAAATCTTGTTTACAAGTTCAAAACCCGAAAAACTTCTACCAAGTGCTTTTAAACCATTGATGATATCCGTAAAACGGGTGTACATGTATACAACCGTTTCACTTAGCTTCATTCGAAAAAGTTCAAAATCATGCATTAAAAAGTTGATTTTTGAATCTTTAACTTTGCTATTGCCTTCATGTGTGATTTTGAGAGTGTCATATATCGAAAGTCGTTTCGCAAGTAGAAACCCGATTAAACTCAGTTTTATCCAAAGCGTAAAATAGAGCGTTCATAGCTCTAGTATTTAAGGAAAAAGTCTTCTTCTCCAAATCATGCCAATGGTTCATTGGAAGAAAAGACATTCGAAAATTGCTTTCGATAATATTCCATAAGTTCAAATCCAAAGAAAGCAAGAAAACTCTCATTTGAGTTTTTCAATATGTGTAGTTCGTCCCATTGAACAAAGGAGGACGAATGAGAGAGTAACCCTCTTGAAAGCTGAAAAGGGCCATTTCTATTTGGCTATTAAACCAAATATGAAAAACAAGGCTCTGATACCAATTGTTAGGAAAAAAGTCGACACTAAGAGGAGGGGGTGAATTAGTGCAGTGGTAAAAATTACATCGGTTCAAAACTTCATTGTGATTAAATCCGTTTCCAACAAAAAATCATTTCATAAAGGTATTAACTTTGAAAGCGTATGGAAGAGCATAGTGGATGTAAAGCAAGTAAAGTGGTTTGCAGTAAAGTAAATTACCCAAGAGAAACGCAAACTAGATTTTTATAGTGGTTCGATCATCATAATATATTTATGTATCAAGCAATATAAAGTGAGAAAATATCATAATAATAATAAGCAAAAAAAGTGCATGTCATGTCACATGTGCCATCACTCATATGATTGGCTTGTAGGGCAACTATGACTAGCAATCTCCTACTTGACCTAAAGCTAATCACCTATGTGTCGGATCCCCATTAGACCCTTGTGACGCTTAGAGATGATCTAAGATAATGGATTTGTTAGTGGATCTACAATATTATCTTCGTATGGAACTTTTTCATCTACTACATCTCCTCGGGCCACGATCTCTACAATAAGCTAGAACCTCCTTAGAACATTTCTAATGAGTCCTAGGTTCCCTCATTAGAGTAATTACCCTGTAGTTATTATAACATGAGGGAATCGGCTCCTCGCTACTTGAAAAGACTCCTAGATCTGTGATGAACTTCTTCATCCAGACCCCCTCCTTTGCTGCCTCTATCGTAGCAATGTACTATGCCTCTGTGGTCGAGTCAGTAGTAGTATCTTGCTTGGAACTCTTCCAGCATACTACTCCTCCATTTAAGGTGAACACATATCTTGAATTAGGCTTACTATCATCGACATCAGATTGGAAGCTTGAGTCCATATAGCCCTCAACCCTAAGGCTACTTCCTTCATATACCAGTAAAAGATCCTTAGTCATTCTCAAGTATTTAAGGATACACTTTACTGCTTTCCAATGCTCCAAGCCTAGATCTACTTGAAACCTACTCATGACACTCAAAGCATGCGCTATATCAGGCTTGGTACATGGCATAGCATACATGATAGAACCAATCACTGAGGCATAGTGTATCCTATCTATGTCTACCCTTTCTTCAGGAGTCTTTAGGGACATACTCTTAGAAAGAGATATCCCCTATCTCATCGGTATGAGACCTCTCTTGGAATTTTTCATGCCAAACCTTTTGATAATGGTGTCTATATACCTAGACTGGGCCAAGCCAAGCATCCTATTGGATCTATCTCTATAGATCCGAATCCCTAAGATATATGATGCTTCCCCTAAGTCTTTTATGGAGAAATGTATAGATAGCCAAATATTTACTGTGGAGAGCATTCCTACATCATTCCCAATGAACATGATGTTATCCACATAAAGCACAAAGAAGGTAATAGCGCTCCCATTTACCTTCTTGTACACACATGGCTCATCTTCATTCTTAATGAAGTCATAAGATCTGATCGCCTCATCAAATCTTATTTTTCAACTTCAGAAAGCTTGCTTTAGTCCATAGATGGACCTAAGCAACCTGCACATTTTATTTGGACTTTCTTTGGATATAAATCCCTTAGACTATATCATATACACCTCCTCCTCAAGGTTGTCATTGAGGAACACGATTTTCACATCCATCTATCAGATCTCATAATTATAGTATGCTACAAATAACCAATAGAATTTGGATGGATTTTAGCATGGCTACGGGTCCAAAGGTTTCATCATAGTCAACACCTTGTCTTTAATGATACCCTTTAGCCACTAGCCTTGCTTTATAGGTCTTTACTTTTTCATCTACACTTATCTTCTTCTCCAAAATCCATTTGCAACTAATAGGTACAATACCCTCGGGTGCATCAATAAGATTCCAAACCTTGTCGGTGTACATGAAATTCATCTTAGAATCTATGGCCTCTTGCCACTTCCTAGAGTCTATACTCGTAATAGCCTCCTCGTAGGTTTGAGGATAAATATTCTCAATATTCTCTCCTTTGATATGTCCCACATATCTTTCAGGAGGATGAGATACTCCATTAGACCTATGTAAAGTCGGAACTTGTATGTTAGGCATCTGAACATACTCGAGCTGTGGAATGATGCTTGAGCTAGGTTATCCAATCTCACTCAACTCTATCATTCTCTCACTGTCTCCGTCAAGAATGTGTTCCTATTCAAGGAACACTGCTCTCTTGGCTACAAATAACTTTTGGTCCTTTGGGTGATATAAATAATATCCACAATTTTCCTTGGGGTATCCCATGAACTTGCATCGCTCCATCTTGGGTTTCAACTTGTTGGAGTTGTGTCTCTTAACTTGGGCATGGCAACATCAAATCTTAACAACCTTAAGATTGAGATTCTTCCATTTCCATATCTTATATACCATAGATAGTATCGACTTAGTTGAAATTTTATTCAGAAGGTAAGTTGTAGTCTCTAGGGCGTATCCCTAGAATAAGACAAGTAGGTCAGCGAAACTCGTCATGGACCGCTTCATATGTAATAGTGTGTGATTCCACCTTTCAGATATACCATTGAGCTGAGGTGTATAAGGAGGTGCCCAGGGATAGAATCTCATGGTCCTTGAGGAACTAGGTGAATACTGTACTCAAGTACTCACCTCCTCGATCTGATATAAGAGTCTTGATACTCTTTCCAACAACTCAGTATCTCTCTCTCCAGTTCCACTAACTGGAGTATTGGTCAATTTTCTACGAAGACAAGGCTCAAAAGTTACATATAACTCATAATCTAATGGATCTATGTATCCATCCTATAGCAACTTTTGAATCATTCCCTCATGGATATGACTTAATCTATAATATCATAGGTATGCATTGTTCACCTCATCTCATTTCTTTTTAGACTCACTTACATTCATGATATGTGGAATAGTATCTAGCATAAATAAACTATTATGTAATGTTCCTTTCGTAATAATCATATCTATTAGGATCAAGAGCACTAAGAGGGGGGGTGAATTAGTGTAGCGGAAAATTTTCGACGATTAAAACTGCGTTCGTACGATAAGAGTGATTTCGGTAGAAAAGCCGATTCGTAAATCACTTTAACTTGTGATCAAGCAAGATGCAGTTAAAGCAAGTCTATGAAGGCAGTTTGCAGTTATGATGGAAATTAGAATGTAAGCGTAAACTGAAATATGATGTTCATACGATAAAATTGATTTATGTCTAAACACCGATTCGGAAAATACTGAACTTTGAAACATGATCGTAAATGCGCAGAAGGCAGTAAGCTATTGAGGAGATTTGCAGTAAAGATAATATGCTCAAAGTAAATGCAAACCGAGATTTAGAGTGGTTTGGTCAATCTTGACCTACATCCACTTTTGGCTTCCTCTACCGATGAGGTCACTGACGTCCACTAGAGGCCTTCCTTTAATAGGCGAAGGCCAACCACCTTTTTACAATTTCACTCCTTTGGATGGGCTTAGGAGACAACCATTACAGAATTTTCTTTCCTCTCTTGACAAATCAAAACTTGGAAGAAAAGAGGAAGGAGAACTTTTAACTCATACAACACTTTTGAGCTCTAAAAATCACAGAGTAAGATCAAGATTTCTGTGGTTTTTGGTTACTCTTTTATTGCTGAAAGGGTGGGGTATTTATAGGCCCCAACCCAGTTTGAATTCCGAACTCAAAACTATCAATTCCTGGAATTTCGGGGTCTGGCGGTTGCACCGCCTGACTGGGGCGGTTGCACTGCCTGGTAGAGCTCGAAGACTGAGCCTCTAGGCGGTGTCACCTCTTGTCAGGGGCGGTTGCACCTCCTGCTAGAGCTCGGAGACCGAGCTCAGGCGGTGCTACCGCTTGACTGGGGCGGTTGCATCGCCCAGCCATGTTGAATTTCGGATTTTGATGATAAAATCAATTGATGGGTTATTTGATCTAATCCATATTATTGAGTTAAGTGTGCAGGGTTAACTACGATAAACCAAAAAACACAAAGCAAGTATACCGGAGTCAAGTTCGATGGACGTTTAAGAGTTCGAAGAATCGTCGGAGATGCTGCCGGAACCAACCGAGAAGAAATCGGGAACCTGTCGGAATTTTTGGAAGTTCACCGAAGAGATCGTCGGAGGTTCACGGAGATCAACGAGAAGGCTCGGCTACTCATTAAAGTCATCACAAGTTCGGGAGCGTGCTTGGAGCCTGTCGGAAGAAGTTCGTCGGAAAGCTCGCCGGAACAAGACTCGATGTTCGCGGTTGAAAAACTTGTTTAGGAGGTGTTTTTTTTTTAGTTAACTTGTAATTAGGAATAGGATTAAGAGATAATCCTATATCCTGGTTAGGGGCCAATTGGGCCCAAAATTAGACTTGGTTTGGGCTAAGTTTGAAGCCCAACCAGTTAACCAAAGAGTTTGGCGGTGGCGCTGCCAGACTGGGCGGTTGCATCGCCCAGCACCCGAGAGCTGGGCGGTGGCATCGCTTGGTCTGGGCGGTGGCACCGCCCAGTGCCCGAGAGCCAGGCGGTGGCACCGCTTGAGCTGGGCGGTGGCACCGCCCAGCACTGTCAGCGCCTGACACTAACAGGCGGTGGAACCGCCACTGACAAGCGGTAGCACCGCCAGCATCGGGAACTCCACGAGAATTTAAATTTGGAGCCCAAATTTGAATCCTCTTGAGGCCTATAAATACCCCTCAAATCTCAGCTGAGATTACAACTTTTGAGAAGCAATTTAATTGAGAAAAAAAAAGTCTTAGAAAGTCTTAGCAAGTCTTCTTTTCATTTTGTTAGAGAGTTCTCCTCATTCTTTCTTGCTGAAATTTTGTAAGAGGTTGAACTGCTTGTAAAAGGTTGTAAGAGGGGTATTTACCCTTCCATTTCAAGAGATTTGCTAGTGGAAGGTGGGAGCCTCATCGAAGAGGGGCCTCGCAAGTGGAGTAGGTCATTTGACCGAACCACTCTAAAATCGGCGTCATCCTTGGTTTGCATTTCATTATTGCCATTTACATTATTGCAAACCTTCTTACATGCTTTAGTTCCTTATTACCTTTGCTGCACAACTTTAAGAATACGCCTTCAAGTTAAGCTTTTCAAGTTTCGTTCTTTTCG
This sequence comes from Musa acuminata AAA Group, assembly GCF_036884655.1. NCBI lineage: Eukaryota > Viridiplantae > Streptophyta > Magnoliopsida > Zingiberales > Musaceae > Musa > Musa acuminata. The sequence continues at coordinate 32,582,805 of NC_088334.1, read as the reverse complement.
TACTAAAGTTTTATCGAAATCAACGTTTTAATCCGCTGCACTAATTCACCCCCCCCCTCTTAGTGCCGCTCCGATCCTAACAATTGGTATCAGAGCTAGGCTCACTCTCATATTTGGTTTAATACCCAAGAGAGATGGCTTACTCCGGCATGCATGAGGGACAATCTATCACACGTCCACCTATATTTAATGGGTCGGATTACACATATTGGAAGACTCGGATGAGGATCTTCCTCATTTCTATGGATTTCGAGCTTTGGACTATTGTTGAAAACGGATTTCAAAAATCTTCTCTTCCGATGAGCGAATGGAATGAATCGGAGAAGAAAGTTTTTGCTTTAAATGCAAAGGCTATGAATGCCTTGTTTTGTGCACTAGACAAAAATGAATTTAATCGTGTTTCAATTTGTGATTCGGCTTTTGATATTTGGAGAACTCTTGAGGTCACTCATGAAGGCACTAGCCGAGTGAAAGAGTCCAAAATCAACATTCTTCTTACGAACTTTTCCGAATGAAACCAAGTGAGTCCATTGGAGACATGTACACCCGGTTTACGGATGTCATCAATGGACTCAAAGCTCTTGGTAAAGATTTTACTAACTTTGAACTAGTAACTAAAATCTTAAGATCCCTCCCTAAAAGTTGGGATCCAAAAGTTACGGCCATTCAAGAGGCCAAAGACCTTAAAACATTCCCTCTTGAAGAACTCATTAGGTCTCTAATGACCTACAAATGACATGTCAAGCTCATGACGAGCTTGAGAACCCCCTTCCAAAGAACAGGAAGGATATGACACTCACATCATAAGAAGACCACTTGAAAGGAACATCAAGTGATGAGGACAGTGACAATGACATTGCAATTTTGACTCAAAAATTTTAAAAATATTTAAGAAAGAACAAATTTAAAAATAATACAAAAAATAAATTCGAACACAAGAAGGACCAAGTAATTTGCTATGAGTGCAAGAAATCGGGACACTACAAGAACGATTGTCCACAAGCCAAAAAGAAAGCATCAAAGAAGAAGGTGCTCAAGGCAACATGGGATGATTCAAGCACGTCCGAAGAAGAGGAGTCCAACACCGAGCAAGTTGCTCACTACGCCCTAATGGCCTTCGAAGAAGAGGTAACGAATTTAATTAATGCAGATTTACCTTATCATGAATTATTAAATGTCTTCCATGAGTTATTTGATGAATGTAAGACAATTAGTAGAAAGTACAAAATGCTAAAAAAGGAGCATGATAGCCTTACTTGTGATCTTGATAAATTAAAAACTGAATATCATGATAGTATAGCTCCATGTGCTAAATGCCATGATCTAGAAACTCTCCAAATTGAGAACTTGGTACTTAAAGATACCTTGAAGAAATTCGAGGTCGGTAGCAAGTCCTTAAACATGATCCTTACAAATAAGGGTCACGTTCCCAAAAGGAGTGGAATCGGATTTGTGAGAAGTACTCACCAAAATCCAACCACCTTTATTAAAGGTCCTATCTTACATGTTCAACACCAAAGCAATTGTAACTTTTGTTGCAAATATGGACATATAACTTACCAATGTCCATTCAAAAAAATTAGTCCGAACAAATTGATTTGGGTTCCTAAAGGAACCTTGATCAAGTCTATGCAACATGATAAACAAGTTATATTAGTTTTTGAGGCACCCAAAAGTAAATGGGTATCTAAAAATAATTCCTTCTTGTAGAAACATACACCATCACATGCTAGGAGCAAGAGATGGTATCTTGATAGTGGATGCTCAAGGCATATGACCGGAGATCCATCCCAATTCTCCAAGCTCACTAGCATGGACGAAGGCTATGTCACCTTCGGAGACAACAACAAAGGCAAAATCATTGGCAAGGGAACCATAGGTAACAAATCAAGTTTTTCCATTGATGATGTGTTACTAGTTGATGGATTGAAACATAATCTATTGAGCATTAGTCAATTATGCGATAAAGGCTATATCGTTAGATTTGAATCAAATATGTGCATTATTGAAAAACCAAATCTTAACATGACTATGATTGCTTTAAAACAAAATAATGTCTATACCATCAATCTTGATGAACTAAGAAATGAAATGTGTTTCTCCGCCGTAAATGATGATGCTTGGCTTTAGCATAGGAGATTAGGCCATGCAAGCATGAAAACAATATCTAAAATCTCATCTCAAGAATTAGTCCGAGGGATTCCGAATATGAAGTTTATTAAGGATAAGGTATGCGATGCATGTCAACTAGGGAAACAAATAAAAACAAGCTTCAAACCAAAAAATCAAATTAGCACCACTAGACCATTACAATTGATCCATTTGGACTTATTTGGACCAATTGATACGACAAGTCTAGGTGGAAGCAAATATGCTTTTGTGATTGTGGATGACTACTCTAGATACACTTGGACCTATTTCTTAACTCACAAAAGTGATTGTTTCAAGTGCTTCTCTAAATTTTGTAAACTCACTCAAAACGCAAAAGGTTTCATGATTTCATCAATCCGGAGTGATCATGGTGGCGAATTTCAAAACCATGACTTTCAAAATTTTTGTGAAGTTAATGGATACAATCACAACTTCTCCACTCCAAGAAATCCCCAACAAAATGGAGTAGTTGAAAGAAAAAATAGAAACCTACAAGAAATGGCAAGAACTATGTTGAATGAACATAGTTTACCTAAGTACTTTTGGGCCGAAGCCGTAAATACGGCTTGCTACATCATGAATAGAGTCCTAATAAGACCATCCTTATCAAAAACTCCCTATGAATTATGGAATAACAAAAAACCAAACATCTCCTATTTTAAAGTTTTCGGTTGTAAATGCTTTATTTTAAATGAAAGGGATGCCTTAGGAAAATTTGATGCTAAATCCGATGAAGGCATCTTTCTTGGTTACTCTTCCGTTTCTAAAGCTTTTCGGGTTTTTAATAAAAGAACTTTAGTAATTGAAGAGTCTATTCATGTAGTTTTTAATGAAGTTTCAAATTTAAAGAAAAATAATTTTGATGATGATCTTGGTTTTGATAATTTGAATTTGAATGAACCCCCTCCTCAAAATAGCAACTTGGATGCACCTTCTTCCGAAATTTCCTTACCTAAGGAATGGAAGTATATAGATGCTCATCCAAAGGAGCTAATTATAGGGGATACATCTAAAGGGGTTCAAACTCGTTCCTCTTTCAAGAATTTTTGTGCTAATGCCGCCTTCCTTTCTCAAATCGAACCTAAATGCATTGACGAGGCCATAAAAGATGATTTTTGGGTTATTGCAATGCAAGAGGAATTGAATCAATTTGAGAGGAATAAGGTATGGGAGCTTGTTCCTAGATCTAGTGACCATTTAGTCATTGGTACTAAATGGGTCTTTAGAAACAAGCAAGACGAAAATGGTATCGTGGTTAGAAACAAGGCTAGATTAGTGGCCAAAGGTTTTAACCAAGAAGAATGTATCGATTACGAAGAAACCTTCGCTCCCGTGGCTCGATTAGAAGCCATAAGGATGCTCCTTGCCTATGCTAGTAGTTATAATTTTAAACTATTTCAAATGGATGTCAAAAGTGCCTTCTTGAATGGTTTTATTTCCGAAGAAGTATATGTCGAACAACCTCCCGGATTTGAAAATTCTCTTCTTCCTAATCATGTATTCAAATTGACTAAGGCTCTCTATGGCTTGAAACAAGCCCCTAGAGCTTGGTATGAAAGGCTTAGTTCCTTTCTTATTTTAAATAATTTTACCAAAGGCAAGGTTGATACTACATTGTTTATTAAACATTTTGAAAAGAATTTTCTTATTGTGCAAATTTATGTTGACGATATCATTTTTGGCTCTTCGGATGAATCACTATGTGAATCATTTGCCAAATCTATGAGTCATGAATTTGAAATGAGTTTAATGGGTGAATTAACTTTCTTTTTAGGATTACAAATCAAACAACTTAAGGATGGTATATTTCTTAACCAATCTAAATACACATTAGAATTGTTAAAACGATTTAACATGGATAATTCAAAAGCAATAAACACTCCTATGAGTACTGCAACTAAGTTAGATATGGATGAAAATAGTGAACATTTCGATCAAAAAACATATAGGGGAATGATAGGTAGCCTACTCTACCTCACCGTGACTAGACCGAATATTATGTTTAGTGTAGGACTTTGCGCTAGGTTTCAATCTAATCCTAAATTATCTCATCTCAAAAGTGTTAAAAGAATATTTAGGTATCTTAAAGGAACTCCAAATTTAGGATTGTGGTATCCAAAATCTGAAAAATTTGATTTAATAGCTTATGCGGATGCCGATTTTGGCGGATGCAGGATAGATAAAAAAAGTACATCCGGAACATGCCAATTTTTAGGACATGCACTTGTTTCTTGGACTTCCAAGAAACAAAATTCAGTTGCACTATCTACGACAGAAGCCGAATACATTGCTGCAAGTGCATGCTGTGCACAAGTTGTTTGGATGAGAAATACATTAGAAGACTATGGAATTCACTTTAAAAACATTCCCATAAAATGTGATAATACTAGTTCCATATGTCTTACTAAGAATCCAATTCAGCACTCTAGAACTAAACACATTGACGTTAGGCATCATTTCATACGCGATCATGTCCTTAACAATGATGTTATTCTAGAATTCATTGACACAAAGCATCAATTAGCAGATATTTTTACAAAAGCCTTAAATGAAGATCAATTTGAATTTATTAGAAGGGTACTAGGCATGTTAAATTGTCCCTTGGAGTAAGACTTTTGAAAGGATGTCTTATTCCTGTTCCGTTCGTTTGTGAATTTGATTTCATCTTCCTCTTTCGATTCCAAATGAGATATTAAAACTACAACTCAATGTCTCAACCTTTCCTTGCGTCAAAAAAAAAAAAAAACTCTGGAAATCAAGAAAGGGGGAAGAAAAGTTTTCTTTCCTCTTTCACGGCCAGCCAGCGGTGGCACCGCCAGAATCGACGGTAGCACTGCCTGAGCGCTCGGGCGCCAGGCGGTGGCACCACTTGTTCAGGCGGTGGCACCGCCCGAGAGCCCTTTATAACCCGAGAAGGTTAGGGCCGGCGGTGACACCGCCCCCAACCCGTGGATATCTTCCTCCAGCTCTCTCAAATTCTCTCAATCTCTTATTCTGCTCTTCATCTCATGCTCCAAACTGGTCGTCTTTTGAACAAAACCTGAACTTCTGGTTTGTATTTAAATTCTGGATATATGCTTTTGGTTGAATGCTGATTTCTCTTTTTAAGCTGAATTCTGGATAAGTATTAATGAATGCTGGATTTGCGTGAATGCATGATGAGTTTCAAATTACCATGGGCTTGTATAGAAAGAAGAGGTTTGATAAAATGAATGCTAAATTTTTCTGTAAAATCGTATTCCTTTTTGTTGATGACAAAGGGGGAGAAAAGTGATGACTTATATAAGCTAGTGTGATATGAATGTCTTATGTGCCTTACATAATCTTTGAGAAATTCACAAAATCACATAATCATATTGAAAGCATGTCAAACATATCATTAAATTCATGATAAAAATCTTCATTCGACTTGAAAATTTTTTTTTCATCGAAGTTTCGTATTTACATTATGCTCAATGAGAATAGTGATAAGTTCTACGGTTAGAACTTATCGGTTCATGTTTGAATTCAATGGGATGAAATTCAAGTGTTTATTTTTTAACTTCTTTTAATATGGCATATAGATAGGGGGAGTTATGTTTAACTCCGTCATCAATTGATTGTCATCATCAAAAAGGGGGAGATTGTTGAATCTCGGATTTTGATGATAAAATCAATTGATGGGTTATTTGATCTAATCCATATTATTGAGTCAAGTGTGCAGGGTTAACTACGATAAACCAGAAAACACAAAGCAAGTATACCGGAGTCAAGTTCGATGGACGTTTAAGAGTTCGAAGAATCGTCGGAGATGCTGCCGGAACCAACCGAGAAGAAATCAGGAACCTGTCGGAATTTTTGGAAGTTCGCCGAAGAGATCGTCGAAGGTTCACGGAGATCAATGAGAAGGCTCGGCTACTCATTAAAGTCATCAAAAGTTCGGGAGCGTGCTTGGAGCCCGTCGGAAGAAGTTCGTCGGAAAGCTCGCCGGAACAAGACTCGACGTTCACGGTTGGAAAACTTGTTTAGGAGGTGTTTTTTTTGTAGTTAACTTGTAATTAGGATTAGGATTAAGAGATAATCCTATATCCTGGTTAGAGGCCAACTGGGCCCAAAATTAGACTTGGTTTGGGCTAAGTTTGAAGCCTAACCAGTCAACCAAAGAGTCTAGCGGTGGCGCTGCCAGACTGGGCGGTTGCACCGCCCAGCACCCGAGAGCTGGGCGGTGGCACCGCCCAGTGCTCGAGAGCCAGGCGGTGGCACCGCCTGAGCTGGGCGGTGGCACCGCCCAGCACTGTCAGCGCCTGACACTGACAGGCGGTGGAACCGCCACTGACAGGCGGTAGCACCGCCAGCATCGAGAACTCCACGAGAATTCAAATTTGGAGCCCAAATTTGAATCCTCTTGAGTCCTATAAATACCCCTCAAATCTCAGCTGAGATTACAACTTTTGAGAAGCAATTTGATTGAGAAAAAAAAAGTCTTAGAAAGTCTTAGCAAGTCTTCTTTTCATTTTGTTAGAGAGTTCTCCTCATTCTTTCTTGCTAAAATTTTGTAAGAGGTTGAACTGCTTGTAAAAGGTTGTAAGAGGGATATTTACCCTTCCATTTCAAGAGATTTGCTAGTGGAAGGTGGGAGCCTCATCGAAGAGGGGCCTCGCAAGTGGAGTAGGTCATTTGACCGAACCACTCTAAAATCGGCGTCATCCTTGGTTTGCATTTCATTATTGCTATTTACATTATTGCAAACCTTCTTACATGCTTTAGTTTCTTATTACCTTTGCTGCACAACTTTAAGAATACGCCTTCAAGTTAAGCTTTGCAAGTTTCGTTCTTTTCGTACGAAAGTTTTGTCAAAATCAACGTTTTAATCCGCTGCACTAATTCACCCCCCCCTCTTAGTGCCGCTCCGATCCTAACAAGCCAAAGCTCGGAGACCGAGCTCAGGCGGTTGCACCTCTGTTAGAGGCGGTTGCATCGCCCAGCCAGAGCTCGGATACTCAGCCCTGGGCGGTGCCACCGCCGACCCAAGCGGTGCCACCTCTGGCCAAGTAATCTGGGTCCGAATAGGCTGATCCATTCGGCCTAATTTGGGTTTGTCAAGGGCCCAATTGCCCCAAGATTAAGTTAATGGGATCACCTCCCATTTCTAACTTAATCATCATGCTAACTACGAATTTCTTAAGACATTTACTGTAACTTGCTCTGATGCGTCAATCGCTTCTTCCGCCGAGCTTCCGACGAGCTTCCGTCGATCATCCAATGAACCCTCGGTGATGCTCCTGCGGACTTCCAGCAAACTCCTAGACTTGCGATGATCCACTTGGCAAGTTCCGACGAGCTTCTTTGGCAAGCTCCTGGACTTATCATATTTGTTCCCGTAGAATCTCCGACAACCGTCCGAACTTTCGTCGAATTCTCGAACCCCCAACGTGATCATAGTCTTGACTCTAGCACAACTCCTGCTGCATGTCTTACTTTCATCGTAGTTAATCCTGCACACTTATCTCAACATATGGATTAGATAACAAATGACAATTGACGCCATCATCAAAATCCGAGATTCAACAATCTTGACCTTTTTGATGATGACAGTTAATTGATAATGGAGTTAATCTTAACTCCCCCTATCTATGTGCTATAATTGAGATAAGTCATTCTTGAATTCAAAGCCTTTGAATTCAAGAGACATATTGATAAGTTAAAATCATTTAACCTTATCAATACTCCCATCATGATTCCCATCTTGATGTATCTCTCTGAAAATGATGTATGATGTCAAGGCTTGACATCCATTTTCAAATTTCAAATGTGAATGATGGTAATGATAGCAATTCATCATATGGTAAGATATCAACATGTAAAATTTTGAAGTAAGATTTTGATATCTTAACATGATGCGCACATTTCAAGTATTTTAGCAATCATAGCATTTCATCACATGATAAGATATCAACATGTAGGACTACGATGCAAGTTCTTGATATCTTAACATGATGCAAACATGGCATATTGCTAATATGGCAATCATAGTTATCATTAATTCATATATTTTCGATGATGCAAGCATGGCATAATCATAGCATCAATTCATATATCTGCTTTTTTCAACATAATATGGCATTTATAGCATCAATTCATATATTTCTCCCCTTTTGTCATCAACAAAAAGGAGAACAATATAAACAACTTTTAAATATACATGTAATGCCATAAGTAGGTTCATGTCATTTATCTATATAGAGTGATAGGATATAAATTATACAAACATCTCAAGAAAAACATGACATGAAGATTATAGAGTGAAAACTTCTTCCTTTTTATTTGTTATTATCTTTTTGCATGAAGGAGGAAAGCCATTTGTGTAGTTCAAATCGATAGGATATTAAGGCATGCTTTACAAGGATCAGGATATTTATGTTAATCAAATCCTTACACATAAAAATATCTTCCTTTTATAAGAAGGAATCATCAAATCTATTTCTCAAAGAGAATATTTTTCACATGATAAGTCTAAAAAATCTGTAATTGCTAGATGATTCTATTTGTCAAAAATCAATGATATGAATCAAACTATATGTGACATATGTTTATTAAGTCCGAAAGAGAATAATGTATTCATGAAATCCGATTGGAACTTAAAATTTAATTTAACACTTTCATTCAATCGGACAACACTATACAATCATGAAGTCATGCTCATTGTTATGGAAATTTTTGTATTAATTTCCAACATGTTATTTTAGGCATGTAATGGCAATTAAGTGATTTGATCATTCAATCAATAAAGTCCGAATAATAATTTTAACAAGTTTATGCATTCGGACACATCAACATTCTTAATTCTCTTCTTATGAAATCAAATTGTTCTTCACTTAGAGGTTTTATAAAAATATCAGCTAGTTGATGCTTAGTATCTATGAACTATATGATTACATCATGATTAGTAACATGATCTTGTATAAAGTGATGTCTAATATCAATATATTTTGTTCTTGAGTGTTGAATGAGATTCTTTGTTAAACATATTGCACTCGTGTTATCACATTTAATGGGAATGTTTTTAAGATAGACTTTATAATCTTCTAAGGTGTTTTTCATCCACACCTTAGACTTTATAGATTCGGTTGTTGATAGTGCAACCGAGTTTTGTTTCTTAGATGACTAGGAAACAAGGGAATGTCCCAAAAATTGACTTGTTCCTGATGTGCTTTTTCTATCTAGTCTACACCCAGCAAAATCTGCATCAGCATAAGCAATTAACTCAAAACTTTCAGATTTTGGATACCATAATCCTAGATTTGTGGTACCTTTGAGATATCTAAGTATTCTTTTAACCGCTTTGAGATGAGATATCTTAGGGTTCGATTGAAACCTAGCACAAAGTACTACACTGAACATGATATCTGGTCTAGTTGTAGTGAGGTAAAGTAAACTTCATATTATACCCCTATAAGTTTTTTGATCGAAGCTTTCTCCACTCTCATCAACTTTTAACTTAGTGGAGGTACTCATAGGGGTGTTAATAGCTTTTGAGTTATCCATATTAAATATTTTCAGTAGATCTAAAGCATTTTTAGTTTGACTAATAAAGATGCCATTGCTTAGTTGTTTAATTTGTAAGCCTAAGAAAAAGGTTAATTCTTCCATCAAACTCATTTCAAATTCGAGACTTATGGTTTTAGCAAAAGATTCACAAAAAGATTCATTCGTAGAATCGAAGATAATATCATCAACATAAATCTGAACAATGAGAAAATTATTTTCAAAATTCTTGATAAACAATGTAGTATCAACCTTACCTTTTGTGAAATTATTTTCAATAAGAAAAGAACTAAGTCTCTCGTACCAAGCCCTAGGGGCTTGTTTTAAACCATAGAGAGCTTTAGTTAATTTAAACACATGATTAGGGAGGCTATTATTTTCAAATCCAAGAGGTTGTTCAACATAAACTTCTTCGGAAATAAAGCCATTAAGAAAAGCGCTTTTAACATCTATTTGAAACAACTTAAAATTATTACTACTAGCATAGGCAAGGAGCATCCTTATAGCTTCTAATCGAGCCATAGGAGCGAAAGTTTCTTCGTAATCGATACCTTCTTCTTGGTTGAAACCTTTGGCCACTAATCTAGCCTTGTTTCTAACCACGACACCATATTCATCTTGCTTGTTTCTAAAGACCTATTTAGTACCAATAACTAAATGATCATTTGGCCTATGAACAAGCTTCCATACCTCATTTCTCTCAAATTGATTTAATTCATCTTGCATTACGATAATCCATGAATCATCTTTCATGGCTTCGTCAATACATTTAGGTTCAATTTGGGAGAGAAAAGCGGCGTTGGCACAAAAATTTTTAAGAGAAGAACGTGTCTGAACCCCCTTTGATGTGTCTCCTAAGATTAGCTCCTTAGGATGAAGCATCTACATACTTCCAATCCTTGGGTAAGGATGTTTCGTTAGTGGATGCATCCAAGTTGCTAGTTGGCGAAGGGATTTCATTTAAATTTAAAGAATCGAAGTTAACATCATCATTAAAATCGTTTTTCTTGATTTCAAAAATCTCATTAAAAACAACATGAATGGATTCTTCAATAATTAAAGTTCTTTTATTGAAGATACGAAAAGCTTTAGAAACTGAAGAATAACCAAGAAAAATTTCTTCATCGGATTTAGCATCAAATTTTCCTAAGACATCTTTTTCATTCAAGATGAAACACTTACACCCAAAAACTTTAAAATATGAAACATTGGATATTTTGTTGTTCCACAACTCATAGGGAGTTTTGGTGAGTAGGGGTCTTACTAGAACTCTATTCAAAATATAGCATGCAGTGTTTACGGCTTCAGCCCAAAAATATTTGGGTAGGCTATGTTCATTCAACATGGTTCTTGCAATTTCTTGTAAATTTCTATTTTTTCTTTCTACTACTCCATTTTGTTGAGGATTTCTTAGAGTAGAGAAGTTGTGGTTGTATCTATTAAGTTCACAAAATTCTTGGAAATCATAGTTTTGAAATTCACCACCGTGATCACTTCTAATTGATGAAATCATAGAACCCTTTTCATTTTGAACAAGTTTACAAAACTTGTTAAAATATCTAAAGCATTCATTTTTGTGTTTTAAGAAGTAAGTCCATGTGTATGTGCTATAGTCATCTACAATGACGAAGACGTATTTGCTACCTCCTAGGTTTGATATAGAGATTGGTCCGAACAAGTCCATATGGATCAATTGCAAGGGTCTAGAGGTGCTTATTTGATTCTTAGATTTGAAACTACCCTTAATTTGTTTACGTAATTGACAAGCATCACATACATTATCTTTAATGAACTTGATATAAGGAATTTCTCTTACAAGTTCTTTGGATGATATTTGAGTGATTAGTTTCATGCTAGCGTGACCTAATCTTCTATGCCATAGCAAAGCATCCTCATTTAAAACCGAGAAACACATTTCATTACACAGATCATTGATGTAAATGGTGTATACGTTATTTTGTTTTAATGCAATCATAGATGTGTTGTGTGGTTTTTCAATGATGCAAGCATTAGATTCGAATTTGACAATATATCCTTTATCACATAATTGACTAATGCTCAAGAGGTTATGTTTTAAACCATCAACTAACAAAACATCTTCAATAAAGAAGTTGGATTTGTTACATATGGTTCCTTTGCCAATGATTTTACCCTAGTTATTGTCTCCGAAGGTGACATAGCCTCGTCTATGCTAGTGAGCTTAGAGAATTGAGATGGATCTCCGGTCATATGCCTTGAGCATCCACTATCAAGGTACCATCTCTTGCTTCTAGCTTGTGATGGTGTATGTCTCTACAAGAAAGGATAATTTTTAGGTACCCATTTACTTTTGGGTGCCTCAAAAACTAGTCTACATTGTTTATCATGTTGCATAGAGTTTATCATGGTTCCTTTAGGAACCCAAATTAATTTGTTCGGACTAATTTTCTTGAATGGACAATAATGCGTTTTGTGTCCATGTTTGCAACAAAAGTTACATTTGCTTTAATGTCGAACATGTAAGATAGGGCTTTTTATGAAGGTGGTTGGATTTTGGTGAGGATTTATCACAAATCCGATTCCACTTCTTTTGGGAACGTGACCCTTGTTTGTAAGGATCATGTTCAAAGACTTGCTACCAACCTCGAATTTCTTCAAGGTGTCCTTAAGCAGCAAGTTTTCTTTTTGGATAGTTTTTAGATCATGGCATTTTATACAAGAACCTAAACTATCATGATATTCAGTTTTTAACTTATCGAAATTACAAGTAAGACTATCATGCTCCTTTTTTAGCAATTTGTATTTTCTACTAATAATCTTGCATTCATCAAATAAGTCATGGAAGGCATTTAATAACTCATCAAATGATAAATCTGCATCAATTAAATTTGTTACCTCCTCTCCGATGGCCATTAAGGCGTAATGAGCAACTTACTCGGTGTTGGACTCCTCTTCTTTGGATGTGCTCGAGTCATCCCATGTTGCTTTGAGCGCTTGGCAGAGCTCGAAGACTGAGCCTCTGGGCGGTGCTACCTCTTGTCAGGGGCAGTTGCACCGCCTGCCAGAGCTCAAAGACCGAGCTCAGGCAGTTGCACCTCCTGACTGAGGCGGTTGCACCGCCTGGCAGAGCTCGAAGACCGAGCTCAAGCGGTGCCACCTCCTGTCAGGGGAGGTTGCACCGCCCAGTCTCGCTCGGAGACTGAGCCCAGGTGGTGCCACCACCTAGCTGGAGTGGTTGCACCTCCTAGTCTCACTCGGAGACTGAGCCCAGGCGGTGCAACCTCCTGCTTTGGGCAGTTCAACTGCCTGGCAAAAATCAGGGTTCAAATGGGTTGATCCATTCGGCCCAGTTTGGGTTTTTCAAGGGCCCAATTGCCCCAAGATTAAGTTAATGGGATCACCTCCTATTTCCAACTTAATCATTGTGCTAACTACGATATTCCCTAAGACATTTACTGCAACTTGCTCCGGTGCGTCAATCGCTTCTTCTTGCGAGCTTCCGGTGAACTTCCGTCGATCATCCGATGAACCCTCGGTGATGCTCCTGCGGACTTCCGGCAAACTCCTGGACTTGCGACGATTCACTTAGCGAGTTTCGACGAGCTTCTTTGGCAAGCTTATGGACTTCTCGGATTTGTTCCCATAGAACCTCCGACGACTGCCCAAACTTCCGTCGAACTCTCGAACTCCCAACGTGATCGTTGTCTTGACTCCGGCGTAACTCCTGCTGCATGTCTTACTTTCATTGTAGTTAATCCTGTACACTTATCTCAACATATAGATTAGATAACAAATGACAATTGACTTCATCATCAAAATCCGAGATTCAACAATCTCCCCCTTTTTGATGATGACAATCAATTGATAATGGAGTTAACCTTAACTCCCCCTGTCTATATGCCATACTTGAGATAAGTCATTCTTGAATTCAAAACCTAAGAATTCAAGAGACATATTGATAAGTTAAGATCATTTGAACTTATCAATACTCCCATCATGATTCCCATCATGATGTATCTCTCTGAAGATGATGTCAAGGCTTGACATTCATTTTCAAATTTTACATTACAAGTTTGAATGATGGTAATAGTAGCAATTCATCATATTGTAAGATATCAACATGTAAAGCTGCGAAGTAAGATTTTGATATCATTACATGATGTACACATTTCAAATATTTTAGCAAGTATGGTAAGATATCAACTCGTAAAATTACGATGCAAGTTTTTTGTTTGATATCTTGACACGATACAAACAAGGCATAATGCAAATCATAGCATCTGTTCATATATCTCTCGGTGATGCAAGCATGGCATAATTATAGCATAAGTGTGTATAGCATCAATTCATATATTTCTCGGTGATGCAAGCATGACATAATTATAGCATCAGTGTGTATAGCATCAATTCATATATTTCTCGGTGATGCAAGCATGGCATAATTATAGCATCAGTGTGTATAGCATCAATTCATATATTTCTCAGTGATGCAAGCATGGCATAATTATAGCATTAGTGTGTATAGAATCAATTCATATATTTCTCCCCCTTTGTTATCAACAAAAAGCATGGTAGTTATGATACCAGGAGAACAATATAAGCAAATTTTTAGCATAAGTGCGATAATTGTTCATGCCTTTACTGGGTTCATATTATTTTCCAATAGTAAGTGATAGGAAATCAAGCATATAAAGGAAAGCATGATACGTAGATTGCTTTGAATACTTCATCCTTTTTATTTGTTATAATCTTTTTGCATGAAGGAGGAAAGCCATTTGTGATACCAACTATTTGTGAGTTTACTTTGAGTCAAGATATGTGTGTGAAACAGCTCTTTGCAAGTAAAAGTATTATCATCCATATTTCAAGATGGAATTCATAAGCAGGAATCATTTCATCAAATCCATTTCAGAAAAATATTTTTCATAAGAGTGTATGAGAAAATCCGATTTTTAGCTTTCCAATTGTTAAGCGAATACGAAAATGAAATGAACACTTTCATGTATTCGGACAAGACTATGCTACAGATTTTCAAATACAATCATGAAGACAAAACATTTTTGTATTCAACACATAATTTCCAACATGTTATTTAGGCATGTAATGGCAATCAAGTGATTTGATCATTCAATAAAGTTCGAAAAATAATTTTAACTAGTTTATGTATTCGGACACATCAATATTCCTAATTCTCTTCTTATGAAATCAAACTATTCTTCACTTAGAGGTTTTGTAAAAATATCAGCTAGTTGATGTTTAGTGTTCTTCACTTATCAACTGCATTGGTATATCATTTTCTCAAATTATATTTATCATGGAAATCAAGGCACAAGGTTTTTAAAATATTTAGTTTCAATGTAAAATCCAAGATAAACAATGAGAGATGTT
The DNA here is from genome assembly GCF_036884655.1 of Musa acuminata AAA Group. Classification (NCBI taxonomy): domain Eukaryota; kingdom Viridiplantae; phylum Streptophyta; class Magnoliopsida; order Zingiberales; family Musaceae; genus Musa; species Musa acuminata. The sequence goes on along the minus strand of NC_088334.1, from coordinate 32,567,763 downwards.
TGTAACTCTGCATATGCTCACAAAAAAATATATCAGGTAACCATATCAAGGATCAAGGCAAAGCCCATCATGGTGAGTAACATAAGGAGTTTACAATAACAACAGGTGATTGTGTTCATACAAGCTCATTCATGAGGTGGAAAATTAAAGTGCCTAAATAAAGAGTCAAATTGTCGATGAATTTGCTGCAGCTCAGATAGGATTTGATCTTGTCGGTGTTCAAGCCGTTCTTGTCTTTGTTCGAATCGGTCCATCCGAATCCCAATATCTTCGACAAATGATGTATGAGTTTGCTCAAATGGATGTGTTTCCTCAAAGGGACAGATCGGAGGAGATTGGGTACCCCTAAAGACTGGTGTTTCCGGTTCTGGTTCAGGTTGAGGGGGATCGATTCTTCTAGGCATTCTAACCCAGTTACCGTTTCTATAAAAACATCTTAATCGATGAAGTATATTTTTATTTATTATGCTAAACCTATCTACTTTTATTACTTCTTCTTCCGGTGGTATTAGAATATCGTAGGCTTTCATTATTCTAGTGATTATACCAACATATGGGAACATCATGTCTTTCTTAGATAGTTGTAACATGTTTTGTTGGATAAGATACCCAAGACAGATGTCATCTCCTTTCATGATCAAATACATAGTTCCTAATTCTAATTGGCTTACTTCATCATGATGGTATTGTTTAAGGAGAATGATGCTAGTTAGGATATGATGAAGTACCTTAGTGTTTAGAGGCAATAGATGTTCACAACTTTTAAGAACAAATGCTAAGTTGGGATTGGCGAAAATTGTTCCTAAGGCTTCAACATATGTTGTTCCAACAGTTTCATCATCCCATGATCCTCTAAAGTAAAGTCCTCTACTTTTTATGGGAATGCCTATCATGTCGCAAATGAATTTATCTGTAATGGAGATGTGTTGTCCTAAAAGATAGGTAGACATTCTTTCTTCTTCATCTATTTGTATGTTGTTGTAAAATAATCTAACAAGTCTTGGATAGATAGGTTCATTAATTTGTAAAATAGGGATTAGATCTAAGTTTGCAAACCATTGGATTGTCTCTAAGTCTCTTAGTTCATTTAAATCTACATGTTTTCCCTTATTGACACTCCTAAGTTCGAAAGAGGAAAACTTTTCATCATGGTATTTTGAATCGAAAAGGGTGAGATCAAAATCTTCCACTAATCTCCTCTTCCCTTTGTCCCTTGAGGATCTTCTAGATCCCATAACTACTGCTATTTAGAAGAATAGTGATGAGCAAGAGTAAATGAATCAAAAACAGAATTTAAGGGCTTCTTAGAGAATACCTTAGTGAGATCTTCAAGAGAGGGAAGGATTGTTGATATTTTGCTCCAAAATGAGGAGTATTTGGGATGCTATGAGGGGAGAAATGGGGATGGAGGAGTTTTGGAAGAGTAAAGAGGGGAAGGGAGTGAGTTGGGGTTGGTTTCACCGCCGGCCCTAGCTTGGGTTAAAAAGGGCAGAGTTGCGGGCGGTTGCACCTCTGGCTGGGGCGGTGCAATCGCTTGCAACATGTGACAGCTGGAGGTGCTACCTCTAGCTGGGGCGGTTCAACCGCTGCAGGCAGTGAGCATAGTCTTGAATGTTTTTGACTTTTTATTTGTGGAACAATCAACTTCACTTACGTAATTACGTAAGAATAAGAATTTTTGCACGATCAAGATGCATACTCTCAATGTCGTACACATGTTTGTGATATATTGTACAAGTTGGTAAGCCTTGCAAGTTCATGACAAACTTAGTCAGTTTATGATATAGAGTTGGATTCGAAAGTTACGAACGGATGAAATTGATGGATTCGAAAATCCAAAGGATATGTGAATTGAGAATCATGAGTTTCTAATTCTGAGAAATTAAATAGGATTGTATTTAAATCATATTTGTGATTTTAATTTTCTAATCCTCTTTTGTTATTTGGGGTAGAGAGCATCGCGAGTTCCATTTTGGACTTCGGGTCATGAATATCGAGAATCCAAGGAGCAGGATATTATTTCTTGCTCCAGCTTATAATAATTTTTTTATGTCTTTACAGGAAAGGATGATTTTTAGGTACCCATTTGCTTTTGGATGCCTCAAAAATAGATCTATATTGTTTATCTTGTTGCATAGAATTTGTCATGGTTCCTTTAGGAACCCAAATTAATTTACTCGGACTAATTTTCTTGAATGGACAATAATGTGTTTTGTGTCCAAATTTCCAACAAAAGTTGCATTTGCTTTGGTGTCGAACATATAAGATGGGGCCTTTTATGAAGGTGGTTGGATTTTGGTGAGGACTTCTCACAAATCCGATTCCACTTCTTTTGGGAACGTGACCCTTGTTTGCAAGGATCATGTTCAGTGACTTCCTACCAACCTCGAATTTCTTCAAGGTGTCCTTCAGTAGCAAGTTTTCCTTTTGGAGAGTTTCTAGATCATGGCATTTTGTGCATGAACTTAAACTATCATGATATTCAGTTTTTAACTTATCAAAATTACAAGTAAGACTATCATGCTCCTTTTTTAGCAATTTATATTTTCTACTAATAATCTTGCATTCATCAAATAAGTCATGGAAGGCATTTAATAATTCATCAAATGATAAATCTGCATCTATTAAATTCGTTACCTCCTCTCCGATGGCCATTAAGGCGTAATGAGCAACTTACTCGGTGTTGGACTCCTCTTCTTCGGATGTGCTCGAGTCATCCCATGTTGCTTTGAGCGCCTTCTTCTTTGATGTTCTCTTCTTAACTTGGGGACAATCACTTTTGTAGTATCCTGGCTTCTTGCACTTATAGCAAATAACTTGGTCCTTTTTGGGTTCAAGTTTATTTTTAAACTTGTTTCTTTTAATGAATTTTTTAAAATTTCTTGTTAGAAGTGCCAAGTCATCGTCACAGTCCTCATCACTTGAGTTTTTTCTCAAGTGGTCTTCTGAAGTTCTAAGTGCCATATCCTTCCTATTCTTTGGAAGGATATCTTCTTGCTCTTCATGAGCTTTGTAGGTCATCTCGTAGGTCATTAATGACCCGATTAGTTCTTCAAGAGGGAAGTTGCTTAGATCTTTCGCCTCTTGAATAGTAGTGACTTTAGGATCCCAACTCTTAGGAAGGGATCTTAGAATCTTATTTATGAGCTCAAAATCCGAAAAACTTTTTCCGAGTCCTTTTAGACCGTTGACGACATCCGTGAAACGGGTAAACATGTCGCCAATGGTCTCACTCGGTTTCATTCGGAAAAGTTCGAAAGAATGTAACAGAAGATTGATTTTTGACTCTTTCACTCTACTTGTGCCTTCGTGAGTCACTTCGAGTGTGTGCCAAATATCAAATGCGATTTCACAAGTCGAAACACGGTTAAACTCGTTTTTATCAAGTGCACAAAATAAGGCATTTATAACCTTTGCATTAAGAGCGAAAGCCTTCTTCTCCAATTCATTCCAATCGATCATTGGAAGAGAAGACTTCGAAAATCCATTTTCGACAAGATTCCAAAGTTCAAAATCCATAGAAATAAGAAAGATCCTCATTCGGGTCTTCCAATAGGTGTAGTCCGTCCTATTGAACATGGGTGGACGTGTAATAGAATGGCCCTCTTGGTTTCCGGCGTATGCCATCTCTCTTGGGTTTTAATCCGTTAGAGAGTTAACCCCGCTCTGATACCAATTGTTAGGATCAAGAGCACTAAGAGGGGGGGGGGGGGGGGGGGGGGTGAATTAGTGCAGCGGAAAACCTTCTAAGATTAAAATCAAAAACTGCGTTTGTTCGATAGAAGTGATTTTGGGTAAGAAAGTCGATTCGTAAATCACTTCAACTTTTGACTAGGAGAGATGCAGCAAAGATATGAACGTAGTTTGCAGTTATGATGGAAATCAGAATATAAGCGCAAACTGAAATACGATGTTCGTACGATAAAAGTGATTTCGGTATAAAAGCTGATTCGTAAACTTCTTTAACTTGAGATAAGGCGAGATGCAGTTAAAGCAAAGATATAAAGGCAGTTTGCAGTTATAATGGAAATCAGAATGTAAGCGCAAACTGAAATACGACGTTTGTACGATAAAACTGATTTACGTCTTAAACCCCGATTCGAAAAGCACTGAACTTTGAAACACATTCGTAAAAACACAGAAGGCAGTAAGCTATTGAGGAGGTTTGCAGTAAAGATAAGATGCTCAAAGTAAATGCAAACTGAGATTTAGAGTGGTTCGGTCAATCTTGACCTACTCCACTTTTGGCTTCCTCCACCGACGAGGTCACTGACGTCAACTAGAGGCCTTCCTTCAATAGGCGAAGGCCAACCACCCTTCTACAGTTTCACTCCTTTTGACGGGCTTAGGAGACAACCCTTACAGAATTTTCTCTCCTCTCTTTACAACTCAAAATTTAGAAGAAAAGAGGGAGAAGAACTTTTGGCCTTTACAACAATTTTGAGCTCTAAGAATTACAGAAAAAGATCAAGATTTCGGTGTAAGTTCATGCCATTTCAGTGCTGAATGGGTGGGGTATTTATAGGCCCCAACCCAGTTCAAATTTGGAACTTAAAACTATCAATTCCCGGAATTCCAGGATCAGGCGGTTGCACCTCCTGACTGGAGCAGTTGCACCGCTTGGCAGAGCTCGAAGACTGAGCCTCTGGGCGGTGCTACCTCCTGTCAGGGGCGGTTGCACCTCCTGCCAGAGCTCGAAGACCGAGCTCAGGTGGTTGCACCTCCTGACTGAGGCGGTTGCACCGCCTGGCAGAGCTCGAAGACCGAGCTCAAGCGGTGCCACTTCCTGTCAGGGGAGGTTGCACCGCCTAGTCTCGCTCGGAGATTGAGCCCAGGCGGTGCCACTGCCTGGCTAGAGCGGTTGCACCTCCCAGTCTCGCTCGGAGACTGAGCCCAGGCGGTGCAACCTCCTGCCTTGGGCGGTTCAACCGCTTGGCAGAAATCAGGGTCCGAATGGGTTGATCCATTCGGCCCAATTTGGGTTTTTCAGGGGCCCAATTGCCCCAAGATTAAGTTAATGAGATCACCTCTCATTTCCAACTTAATCATTGTGCCAACTACGATATTCCCTAAGACATTTACTGCAACTTGCTCCGGTGCGTCAATCTCTTCTTCTGGCGAGCTTCCGGCGAACTTCCGTCAATCATCCGATGAACCCTCGGTGATGCTCCTACGGACTTTCAGCAAACTCCTGGACTTGCGACGATTCACTTGGCGAGTTCCGACGAGCTTCTTTGGCAAGCTTATGGACTTCTCGGATTTGTTCCCGCAGAACCTCCGACAACTGTCCAAACTTCCGTTGAACTCTCGAACTCCCAACGTGATCATTGTCTTGACTCCAGCACAACTCCTGCTGCATGTCTTACTTTCATCATAGTTAATCCTGCACACTTATCTCAATATATAGATTAGATAACAAATGACAATTGACTTCATCATCAAAATCCGAGATTCAACAAAAATTACTTGATGTTTTTCATGATGCATTTTCTTTTTTTTAGAATAATTATTTTTCTTGAAAATTGCATATTAAAAAAAATTATTTGAAAATGCAAGAATATGATCATGCTCGAAATTTGAAAATAATAATGAAAATTACATGTTTCATGTTAATGAAATAAAATTTTAGATTTAAATCTAATGATCATATGTATGTTTTTCTTAAGAAGAAAAAATGTGTATTTTGATTATTTCTGATTTTGATTAAAACCATGCTTAATGTCTTAATAAAAATATTAAGAAGTTTAATATCATGCTATATGTGGTTAAGAAGTAATAATGTGTATCATGTTGATTTCCATTATTATTTCTTAATTTTGATTAAATAAAATCATGCTTGAAGAAATGCATAATGATGTAATATTAAATATTTTGATACTATGATTGATAATTTTATGCATGAAATTTTAAGTTATACATGATGATAAGCATGTGTTATTTTCATGAGTGTATTTGAAAAACATATGACAAAAATGTGTCCGAATGCATGAACTTATTAAAATCATTTTTTGGACATCCTTAATTCATTCACTAAATTGCTATAATGAGAACTTTACACTATTACATTCCTTAATAACATGTTGGAAATTATGTATTTTGGATACAAAAAATTTCATGATCATGAGCATGTTTTATCTTCATGATTGTGTTTGAAAATCTATAGCAAAACCATGTCTGAAAGTGTTAAATTTCATTTTTCTTGATCCTAACAATTGATATTTTTTGGATTTTCTCCATATATTATTCTCTTTTGGACTTAATAAACATATGTCATATCGAGTTTGATTCATATCATTGATTTTCGACATATGGAATCAACTAGCAAATGCATCTCTCATAGACTTATCTTGTGAAAAATATCTTTCGAGAAATGGATTTGATGATTCCTTCTTATATCTTTAGAGAAATAGTTTTACGTGTAAGGATTTGATTCACACACATATCTTGATCCTTGTAAAAATGAAGTGTGCTTTAATATCCTATCAATTTTAACTTCATTCAAGTAAGCTCACTAGTGACTTTCCTCCTTCATGCAAAAAAGATAATAACAAATAAAGATGAAGAAGTAATGAAAGCTATCTCCATGTCATGTTTTCCTTAAGGTGTTTGTATAATTGATATCCTATCACTCATTGTTGAAAAATGACATAAACCTAGTTATGGCATGAATCATCACCGCACGTACGTTTAAAACTTGCTTATATTGTTCTCCTTTTTGTTGATGACAAAGGGGGAGAAAAATATGAATTGATACTATAAGTGCTATATTTGAATGAGAAATAGATAAAATGCTATGATTACTAAATACTTGAAATGTTTGAATCATGTTAAGATATCAATAACTTGCATCGTAATTTTACTTGCTGATATCTTTCTATGTGATGAAATGCTATGATTTGTTGCTAAAATGATGCATGCAATACTTATGCTTTTTATTATGATGTATATGATGTATTACATATGATGTAAATAATGATTAAAATTGCCCTAATTTGAATTCAAGATTTATCTCAATTATGGAATTTTGAAATAAGAATAATTACTCACCTTTGTCATGATTTAGAAATTGACATAAAGGGTCTTCCCTTCTTTTTGACAATGACGAAGGGGGAGATAGCTAGTTTGCACAATTCAAGAAGAAAGCAAAAATTGTACTTCTCAAAAGAGAAGAAATTGCTATCTTGAACATTACCGAGAATTGCTGGCTTGAAATCTCAAGAAAATGCAAAAATGTGCTATCTTGCCTATCTCAAGATGCAAAACATGCTAACTTGCACTTTGCAACGGAAGCAAAATTGCTAGCTCAAACTATGCAAAGAAAGCAAGAAATTGCTCATCTCAAAAGAGAAGCAAAGATTGCTAACTTGCATATTTCTAGAAGAAAAAGTGTTATCTTACCTATCGCAAAGAAAAGCAAATATGCCAACTTCCGTATCTTTGAATTTGCTATCTTGTATGTTGTACAACTTGCATATCTAAAACTTGATAGCTGAATATTCTAAGCATGATGTAACACTTGCTAAATTTTCTAGCTTCAAAACTGCATGATGATAAAACTTGATATTCTATTTTTCATGCAATGAGTTAAACTTATATTCCAAACACAAAAATAGTTGGACTTCTCCTTTTTGTTGATGACAAAGGGGGAGAAGTATGATGTTATGCATAAGTTTATGCATAAGTTCATGATGATGTTAGGATCGAGAGCACTAAGAGGGGGGGGTGAATTAGTGCAGCGGAAATCTTTCAGCGATTAAAAACGAAAGCTGCGTTCATTCGATAAAAACTATTTTGATGCAAAAGCCAATTCTAAGATTACTTATGATTAAGTGCAGTTTATGTCTAAACACAGTTTGCGTCTAAGCGCAATTTATGCAGTTTGCAGTTTGCGTCTAAATGCAGATTGCGTCTAAGCGCAGTTTGCATCTAAGCGTAGTTTGCGTCTAAGCTCAGATTGCGTTTAAGCGCAGTTTGCGTCTAAGCGCAGTTTACATCTAAACTCAGATTGCGTCTAAGCGCAGTTTGCGTCTAAGCGCAGTTTGCATCTAAGCGCAGATTGCGTTTAAGCGCAATTTGCGTCTAAGCGTAGTTTTACGTCTAAAAGTAGTTTACGTCTAAAACACAATTTTACGTCTAAACAGAATCAAGACGTAAACATAAACTGCAAAGAAACTTGTTCGCAGAAATCAGTTTGCAGTTATAAACAGAATCAAGACGTAAACATAAACTGCAAAGAAACTCGTTCGCAGAAATCAGTTTGCAGTTATAAATAGAATCAAGACGTAAACGTACACTGCAAAGAAACTCGTTCGTAAAAGCGCAGAAGACAGTTTATAGTTATAAATAGAATCAAAACGTAAGTGTAAACCGCAATGTAGAGATCGTACGAAAACACCGATTTACGTCTGAATGCAGATTTGAAAAGAACAGAACTTAGAAACTTTTTCGTAAAAGCGCAGAGAGCAGTAGCTATGTAGGAGGTTTGCAGTAATGATAAAGTGCTCAAAATGAAAGCAAACCAGAGATTTAGAGTGGTTCGGTCAGTCTTGACCTACTCCACTTTTGGCTTCCTCCACCGACGAGGTCACTGACGTCAACTAGAAGCCTTCCTTCAATAGGCGAAGGCCAACTACCCTCTTACAGATTCACTCCTTTTGACGGGCTTAGGAGACAACCCTTACAGAAGTTTTCTCTCCTCTCTTTACAACTCAAACTTGAAGAATAGAAAGAGGAGAACTAGCAGTTTTGAGCTCTAAGAAACACAGAAAGATAGCAAGATTTCGAGTGTGTGTTCTATGCTTTCAGTGCTGAATGGGTGGGGTATTTATAGGCCCCAACCCAGTTCAAATTTGGAGCTCAAAATGATCAAATCCGGAATTCCGGGATCAGGCGGTTGCATCTCCTGACTGGAGAGGTTGCACCGCCTGGTAGAGCTCGAAGACTGAGCCTCTGGGCGGTGCCACCTCTGTCAGGGGCGGTTGCACCTCTCTGCCAGAGCTCGAAGACCGAGCTCAGGCGATTACACCTCCTGACTGGAGAGGTTGCATCGCCTGGCAGAGCTCGAAACTTGAGCTCTGGCGGTGCTACCTCTTGACAGAAGAGGTTGCACCGCCCAGTCTCGCTCGAAGACTGAGCCTGGGCGGTTGCACCTCCTGGCTGGGGCGGTTGCACCTCCCAGCTTCGTTGGGAGAACCTCTCCTGGGCGGTGCCACCTCTGACCCTGGCGGTGCCACCTCTTTTACTATTTTAGCTCACTTGGTTTGGCTCCAAACTTGGCCCAAACCAGTCCGAACTTGGGCCTAATTGGCCCCTACTTGGGTTATAGGATTAACACCTAATCCTAACCCTAATTAATGTGCTAACTATGATTTTAAAGATATTTTCTAAGCTATTACAAAGTCCGCAAGTCAAGACTTCTTCTGGCGAGCTTCCGGCAAACTTCCGGCGGTCTTCCGATGAACTCTCGGAAACCATTCTGCGGACTCCTGGCAAGCTCCTAGACTTCACGATTTGATCTTAGCGAGTTCCAACGAGCTTCTTCGGCAAGCTCCGATCTTTCTCGGCGAGCTCCGCGAACTTCCAACGAACCTTCCGGCGAGCTTCCGAAAATCCTTCGGCAAGCTCCCAACTCATTCTTGGCTAGTTCCGGTAGCATTCCCGATGAACCTTTGGACTTCCGTCGAACTCTCGAACTTGCAACAAATCCTTCGCGCTTGACTTCGACACTTTGTTTCGCTTTATGTCTTCATCGTTATCATAGTTAATCCTGCACAATTAAAGCAAAACTTCGATCGAGACAATTAATCCTAAGCAATTAACCAAGTTGTCCGGCATGTCATTGGTCCCTCGACGCTTCGTCCGATTCTTCGGCGCATCGTCCTTTCCTGCAGCCTATTGCCCAATCGGCTTGTTGACTCTGCAACTCCGATATCCTTGGCACAATACCCGCTCTTCTTGGCCCGATGCCCGAGTCCACGGCCCGAAGCCTTCTGTCGATACGTCGACCGATCCACCGGCCTGACGTCCAATCTTCTGACATGTTCCTCCGGCACAACATGATGTTCCTGCTTTAATTGTCTCATCCTGATCAAAGCATCCTGCGTCACTCAAAACGTAGATTAAATCATAAACATATATTAAGTAGTTTCATCATCAAAATACGAGATTCAACAGATGACGTGTTGCAAGTATTCATGATGAATATTGCAATGACTTGAATTCAGTTTGAATTCAAAGCTCTATCAATATGGCATATTGATAGGGAGAGTTTGTTTAAACTCCGGGAGTTAAGGATAACTCCGTCATCAAGTAGTTGTCCTCATCAAAAAGGGGGAGATTGTTGAATCTCGTATTTTGATGATGAAACCACTTGATATATGTTTATGTTTTAATCTATGTTTTGAGTGACGTAGGATGCTCCGATCAGGATGAGACAATTAAAGCAGGAAAAATCATGTTGTGCCGGAGGAACATGTCAGAAGATTGGACGTCGGGCCGGTGGATCGGTCGATGTATCGACAGAAGGCTTCGGGTCGTGGACTCAAGCATCGAGCCAAGAAGAGCAGGTATTGTGCCAAGGATATCGGAGTTGCAGAGTTAACTAGCCGATTGGGCAATAGGCCGCAGGAGAGGACGATGCGTCGAAGAATCGGACGAAGCGTCGAGGGACCAATGACATGCCGGACAACTTGGTTAATTGCTTAGGATTAATTGTCTCGATCTAAGTTTGTTTTACATGTGCAGGATTAACTACGATGAAAGTAAGACATGCTGCAGGAGTTGCGCCAGAGTCAAGACTATGATCACGTTGGGAGTTCGAGAGCTCGACGGAAGTCCGGAAGGTCGTCGGAGGTTCTGCGGGAACAAATCTGAGAAGTCCAAGAGCTTGCCAAAAGAAGCTCATTAGAACTCACCAAGTGGATTGTCGCAAGTCCAGGAGTTTGCCGAAAGTCCGTCGGAGCATCGCCGGGTTCGTCGGATTTTCGTCGGAAGTTCGCTGGAAGCTCACCAGAAGAAGCAATTGACGCACCGGAAGCAAGCTGTAGTAAATGTCTTAAGAAATTCATAGTTAGCACGATGATTAAGTTAGAAATGGGAGGTGATCCCATTAACTTAATCTTGGGGCAATTGGGCCCTTGACAGACCCAAATTGGGCCGAATGGTTCAGCCCATTCGGACCCAAATTTCTTGGCCAGAGGTGGCAACGCTTGGGTCGGCGGTGGCACCGCCCAGGGCTCAGTCTCCGAGCTCTAGCTGGGCGGTGCAACCGCTTCTGACAGAGGTGCAACCGCCTAAGCTCAGTCTCCGAGCTCTGGCAGGAGGTGCAACCGTCCCTGACAGGAGGTGGCACCGCCCAGAGGCTCAGTCTTCGAGCTCTGCCAAGCGGTGCAACCGCCCCAGTCAAGCGATGCAACTGCCAGACCCTGGAATTCTGGGAGATGATAGTTTTGAGCTCGAAATTCAAATTGGGTTGGGGCTTATAAATACCCCACCCTTTCAGCAATGAAAGGATAACCCAAAAACCACCGAAATCCTAATCTTACTCTGTGATTTTTAGAGCTCAAAAGTGTTGTATGAGTTAGAAGTTCTACTCCCTCTTTTCTTCCAAGTTTTGATCTTTCAAGAGATGAGAGAAATTTCTGTAAGGGTTGTCTCCTAAGCTCATCAAAAGGAGTGAAACTGTAAAAGGGTGGTTGGCCTTCGCCTATTGAAGGAAGGCCTCTAGTGGACATCGGTGACCTCGTCGGTGGAGGAAGCCAGAAGTGGATGTAGGTCAAGATTGACCTAACCACTCTAAAATCACGGTGCTCTTTGGTTTGCATTTACTTTGAGCATATTATCTTTACTGCAAACCTCCTCAATAGCTTATTGCCTTCTACGCTTTTACGAACGTGTTTCAAAGTTCAGTATTTTCCAAATCGGTGTTTAGACGTAAATCAGTTTTATCGTACGAACATCATATTTCAGTTTGCGCTTAATTTTGATTTCCATCATAACTGCAAACTGCCTTTATAGATTCGCTTTAACTGCATCTTGCTTGATCACAAGTTAAAGTGATTTACGAATCCGCTTTTCTACCGAAATCACTCTTATCGAACGAACGCAGTTTTAATCATTAAAAGTTTTCCGCTGCACTAATTCACCCTCACTCCCCCCCCCCCCCCCCTCTCTTAGTTCTCTTGATCCTAACAGCTGCCTGCCTACGGCCCATAGGCGACCAGCCGTAGGTGGCCAAGCTAAGAGCTCCCTTGGGAGCTCTTAGCCAAGGCCGCAAGTAGCCATTGGCCAACCTGCCAGGGCAATGATGATTGTTGCTCTCTCTTGCCTTGTGCATCAATAATTTTGATGTTAAAAGCTTTTCTAAAACATAACACACGTAGTTCAAAATCAATCTTTCGCACGAACAACCTAGCTTTGATACCACTATATGAAAATCTAGAGATGATATCACATGCGCAATGGAAGAACATAATATAAAAATCTCAGATTTTCTAAAAAGGTGTTTATCATCATATAAAGATTACTGCATAAAAACCCATAAAATCGAAACCCAAATATGAGATAGTTGTGTTACTTAGGGAGATCATATATTCCTGAATTCCGATGGATCTGTATGAGAGGATAAAGGATATCAAGCATCATCTTCTCTAGCGGTGATCCACACAATAGGGGCTACGAAGACGCTCCTCGAATCTCCTTGCTGCGTGTACCACACAATCAAGAAGGGACCGACCTTTCTTGCTATCCACATGCCTCAAACAAGAGCTACAGGATGAGGAGGAGAGAGGAAGAAGAGAATAGGAGGTTGTTAGGAACGAGTCGGCACTAAGAGGGAGGGTGAATTAGTGCAGCGGATAAAAACGTTAGTTTCGTAAAATCTTTGTTTCATATGATAAATCTGATCTTGAAAAGATATTAAACTTTAAAGTGTTCATTAGAGTGTAATAAGAAAGTAAATAAAGTAAGGATGTTTGCAGTAAGGTAAATTGCACAAAAGAAAAGCAAACCAGATTTTTATAGTGGTTCGGTCGTCGTGACCTACATCCACTCCTGATTCCTCTTCCGTCGAGGCCACCGGTATCCACTATCAGTCTTCATTCAATAGGCAAAGACCAACCACCTTTTACAGCTCTTTCTCCTTTTATCGAGTTTAGAAGATAACTCTTACACCCCCACTTACTCCCCTCCCAAACTATTCTAATACTTAGAAGAAGGAGAGGAGTTCACACAAGATTGCAACAACATTTCTTTCTTTTTTCACTCTCAATACTTGTGTGGTTTAACCAGGGATGAGATGAGTATTTATAGGCCTCAAGTTGATACAAACTTGGAGCCTAAAAATGTCTCATCCCTAGTTTTTGGGGTCCTAGCGGTACCATCGCCTGTGCTGGGCGGTACCACCGCCTGTGCTGAGCGGTACCACCGCCTGCAACGTTGACACTGGGTGGTACCATTGCCCAGTATGATAGTACCACCGCCTGGAAGACTGTGTCTGGGTGGTACCACCACCCAGACTGGCGATACCACCGCTTGACACTACCATTGGGCGGTACCACCGCCCAGACTGGCAGTACCACCGTCTGACATAGTCTTGGAGACTATGCCATGACGGTGCCATCTGTTTGGTCACTGTTTGGGCTTTCCACTTGGCCCAACATAGCCCAAACTTGTGTCATTGAATGGGCCTTTCTCTTGGCCCAAAATAGTCCTATTTTGGGCCCAATTGGCCCCTAATTGAGTTGGTCTAATTACATTCTAAACTGACTCAATTTGACTCTAAACTAACTTAATATAGACATAATTGATTACAAACGAATCCTATGTTGTCCAGCATGTCATTGGTTCTTCCAATGCTTCATCTGATCCTTCAGCACATCATCCTCTTTTGCGGCCTTTGCCCAATCGACATATTGACCTCCACAACTCCGATCTTCTTAGCACAATATCCGCTCTTCTAGGCCTGATGCCCGAATTCTCGGCCCGAAGCCTTCTACCGACACGTCGACCATTCCTCCGGCCCGACGTCCAATATTTTGAAATGTTCTCTCCGGTCCAACATCTGATTCCTCCTACTTTAATCAATTTTCCTCTCCTGATCGATATTAGCCCTACGTCACTCAAACACATATTAGAACAACACTATAATTAGTTTCATCATTAAAATCTGAGATTCAGCAATCTCCCCCTTTTTTATAATGATAACCAATTGATGACAGAGTTAACCTTAACTCTCTCTATCAATATGCCCTGTTGATAGAACTCTTGGATTCAAAAAACCAAGCAACATGTTATCATAAAACTTATTATAAGACTTCATCATATTTCTCTCCCTTTGTCATCAATAAAAAGGAGAAGTTCAACTATCAAGTGTTTAGAACACATTACAGTTCAAATCATTGCATTATAAATATAATTTTCAGTTTTATCATCATACAAGCTAGCAAAATTTTAAGTTTTGTAAGTTTATAAATTTTGCTATATGTTCAAGTTTAGCATGTTTTTCTTCTTGAGATAGGCAAGATTACACTATTGCTTCTCTTGAGATTGCAAGCTAGCAAGTCTTGGTGAAATTCAAGATAGCAAATTCTACATCATGTAAGTTAGCAAATTTTTACATCATTTTTTAGAACAAGCATAGCTAGTTCTTTCTCCCCCTTTGTCATTGTCAAAAAGAAGGGAATAAACTAATTTTGTAATTCTTTTTTCCTTTACATCAATTTTCAAATCAAGACAAAGGATAAATAACAAAGATGAAAAATCAAGTTATAAATGTGAAAATAATTTTTTATCATGAATATTTCATAATTGCATGTATCATTATCATGAGTTGAAGTATTGCATGCATAATATCAAATCATTATTCATAATTACATCTATATTTCAATCATTATTTCAATCATAAAAAATGAAAGATCAAATCTAAAATTCGAGAAATCACGAGAAACCATAATTCATTTTAATAAATCTCCTCTTAAATAATTAACGAAAAGAATTCTTAGGAGATCATAATATAGATAAAATTCATTTAATGTTGTAGAAGAACAAGATCTCAATTCATGCACATAAAATTTCTCAATTCATTATGAATCATAAAATTTATAATTCCAAAAAATCATAATTCATTTAGATAGTATATAGCAAAAAAAAACAATGAGAAAATGATATTCATAGAAAGATTTCAAGTATCAAATATTGAGAAATCAAGATCATAAATTGAATTTTTTTTTTTTTTTTAGTAAATGGCAAAGAGAAACATAAGAGATCAAATAAGATCTTAATTCATAAAAGATTTCATGTTATAAATCTTGAAAAATCAAGATAAAGTTTATTCAAATTCAAATCATTACATCAAAATCATTTCCAAGTGATTCATAAAAAAAATATAGATATATTCGTTAATCTCTCCTTTTTGAAAATCGAAGTAGAGTAAAGAAATTTTTCAAGGAGAAAGCTTTCCTCTTTTTAGTGTTTCAATTCATATGATTGATTTCATATAAGCATACCCCTTGTCATTTATGTCAAATCAAAACATGCATCAATATTTAAAATGGAAAGACCAAAAATCATCAAGATCAAAAGGTGTAACACATAATTCCAAAATATATGATTTCAAATCTTTACTTCGAGTCCTCATACATAAAAATTATCAAGCATGATACAAACATTTATTTTCAAAACATTCATCATGATAAGGCATACAAGCCATAAATACAAAGAAATCATTAAACAAAAAGCATATTCATCAATTATGGTTTCATTTAGCATAAGACATTTTCAAACAAAATCGAAAAGCAATACGAAAATCATCAAGATATACATTATTGCTTCTTAAAACATACATAGGATTTATCTTAACTATTAGATTTAAGTCTAACATTTTGTTCATTTATTATAAAACATGTAATTTTCATGATCATTTTCAAAATTACTAGAAAGATAAGCATGATCCTAATACTTTTAATATTTTCATTACATCATTAAACATGCAATTTTCAAGAAAAAATTATATATAATTTTTCTAAACTAAATTAAAAATAACTCATGCTAAAGCATCATGTAATTTTGAAATAAGGCAAAGGGGTTTTGGTTACCTCATTTTCGAAAGTCGTTAAGGCATAGTTTGCTGCCTCGCCTTTGTTGGTTTGCTCCTCATCTTCGGATGCGGTCGATTCATCCCAAAGTGCTTTCTTCTTCTTGCGTTCATAGCAAGTAGTTACGTTTTTTATGTTCTTTAATTTTTATTTCATGAACTTTTTAAATTTCATATTGAGGAGTTCAAGTTCACCATCACTTGAGCTTATGCTTAAGTGGTCTTCAATTGTTTTAAGCCTGAAATCCTTCCTGTTCTTTGGAAGGTTGTCCTCAAGTTCGTTTTGTGCCACATTGGTCATTTCGTAGGTCATTAAAGACCCAATTAGTTTTTCGAGTGGAAGCTTATTTAAGTTTTTTGCCTCTTATATAGTAGTTATTTTTGAATCTGAATTCTTATGAAGAGAACGTAAAATTTTGTTTCCAAGTTTAAAATTTGAAAAACTTTTACCAAATGCTTTTAGACTATTGACAACATCCGTAAAACGGGTGTACATGTCTCCAATAGTCTCGCTTGGTTCCATTTGAAATAACTCAAAATCATGCATCAAAATAATATTCTTCGAATCTTTAACTCTACTAGTGCCTTCGTGTGTGATTTCAAGAGTGTGTCATATATCGAAAACTGTTTCGAAAGTAGAAACCCGATTAAACTCAGTTTTATCCAAAGCATAAAATAGAGCGTTAATAGCTCTAGCATTTAAGGAAAAAGTTTTCTTCTCTAAATTATTCCATTCTTTCATTAGAGTGGAAGACTTTTGAAAACCACTTTCGATAATATTCCATAAATTCAAGTCCAATGAAAGTAAGAAAACTCTCATTCGAATTTTTCAATATGTGTAGTTCGTCCCATTGAAAATAGGAGGACGAACGATAGAAATCTGAAAAGAGCCATTTCTCTTGGGTGTTAAACCAAATGAGAAATAACATGGCTCTGATACCAACTGTTAGGAACAAGTCGGCACTAAGAAGGGGGGGTGAATTAGTGCAGCGGACAAAAACGTCGGTTTCATAAAATATTTGTTTCGTACGATAAAACCGATCTCGAAAAGATATTAAACTTCAAAGCATTCGTTAGAGTATAATGAGAAAGTAAAGCAAGTAAGGAGGTTTGCAGTAAGGTAAATTGTACAAAAGAAAAACAAACCAGATTTTTATAGTGGTTCGGTCATCGTGACTTACATCCACTCCTGATTCCTCTTCTGTCGAGGCCACCGGTATCCACTATTGGTCTTCCTTTAATAGGTAAAGACCAACCACCTTTTATAGCTCTTTCTCCTTTTATCGGATTTAGGAGATAACCCTTACACCCCCACTTACTTATCTCTTAAACTATTCTAACACTTAGAAGAATAAGAGGATTTCACACAAGATTGCAATAGTGTTTCTTTCTTTTTTCACTCTCAATACTTGTGTGGTTTAACCGAGGATGAGATGGGTATTTATAGGCCTCAAGTTGATTCAAATTTGGAGCCTAAAAATATCTTGTCCCCGATTCTCGGGGTCCTGGCGGTACCATCGCCTATGTTGGGTGATACCACCGCCTAGAAGACTGTGTCTGGGCGGTATCATTACCCAGACTAGCGTTACCACCGCTTGACACTACCATTGGGCGGTACCACCGCTTGACATAGTCTCGAAGACTGTGCCACAACGGTGCCACCTGTTTGGTCACTATTTGGGCCTTCCATTTGGCCCAACACAGTCCAAACTTGGGTCACTGAATGGACCTTTCTCTTGACCCAAAATAGCCCTATTTGGGCCCAATTAACCCATAATTGAGTTGGTCTAATTACATTCTAAACCTACTTAATTAGACTCTAAACTAACTCAATCTACACATAATTGATTATAAGTGAATCCTATGTTGTCCGGCATATCATTAGTTCTTCCGACGCTTCGTCTGATCCTTTGGTGCATCGTCCTATTTTGCGGCCTTTGCCCAATCGGCATGTTGACCTCCACAACTCCGATCTCCTTAGCGCAATGTCTGCTCTTCTAGGCCTAATGCCCGAATTCTCGGCCCGAAGCCTTCTACCGACACATCGACCATTCCTCCAGCCCAACATCCAATATTCTAGCATGTTCACGCCGGCTCAACGTCTGATTCCTCTTACTTTAATCAATTTGACTCTCCTGATTGACTTTAGCCCTGTGTCACTCAAACGCATATTAGAATAACACTACAATTGGTTTCATCATCAAAATCCGAGATTCAATAGAGGTGACAACCAAAGAACTTAGCCTATGGCCTTTTGGTTCCCTCCTATTTATAGAGGTCCCATATCAACTTAACCCTAATGGATCCTGCCCTATTGAGTATTAGATCTCTATTCAATTACCCAAGCCTTTTATATTAGTGCGTCTCTACCCAATAATCTCTTATTAGCTCTTATTGGATCTCATCTATAGGATCTAATAATTTAGAGGCTTAATGAATATCTTATAAAATAGAGGCTCCGATGGATGTCTTATATCCGAACCTCTACTCGTCAAAATACTTACCATATATGTATGACTCTCTAGGCCTAATATATAGCTTGTTATGAGTCATATCTATCAGAACTCCTTTTAGCTCAGTGAATTATTATCTCCATAATAATTCACTCGACTCGTCGACTACGAACGTACTAGGCTACTATGTCATAGTCCCTAGACAATATAGGGAAATCCAATCTTTGGACCTATTTGTCCTCAATTACTATGTACCTATAATCCCTTATCTATCTAATATCCTAGAGATCGTACATCGGGTATGGTGTTGTCAAGCTCATACGGTTTCTCCTCGAGTCTCGCTCTAATCGGATTCTCTCGAAGAACTCTTTTTTTCTCAATCTGAATGATCTTGGCCAAAGATTTGTCTGAACAAGAACACATAAGTTATTCCTCTCATGATACTGAGAGTGGATGATCCTTTATCGACACTCAATAGTTCTTATAAGGTTAACTGTCACTCCCAATGACCGATTGTGTTAGATTTGAAATTTCCAACATGAATGTGAGTGGTAAATTAACCTAAAAATTTTATATAACAATAATATAAGCTATAAATTTAATTTAAGAGAAATATATATTATTTTTTAGAAAATAATGATGCTACAATCTCGTGGGTAATTAAGCTATTATTCTGCTTTTTCTTAATTGTTGTCTTACAAAGCAATGGGTCAGCACATTGGAATTATAGTGGCTTGGGACGTTCAGCAGATTCAATAGTATTTTCTCTCCCCTTAGCCATCTGTAAAGTTGCAGGAAAAGCTGAATGAGGCTGGACCAGATTGCCTATAGAATTTGCTCTGAAATGGACAACTACATGGCGTCGAAGACTTTTTCCTTCCATGAGGAGCCAATTAATTGATCGGTGACGATTACAGGCCAACCTTTGTGAAAGATGGTAGAGAAAACATAGCTTTCAACATTGGATCAGATCCAAATAAGCTGATGTAGAAGTTTTCTAGCACATGATAAGCGAGGCCTGACCTGCTTTCCTTTATACAGTATGATGATAGTACCAGCAAGGAGTTGCTTGATGATGCTTCTGAGACCGAGCAGCAGAAAGCCAGAGAGCCGGTAGCGATCTGCAGCAAGATCAGAGCATGAGCATGGCCTCTACCCAGTCCACGGCCTCCACGGACACGCATCACAACCCGCACTTCGACGAACTCCGGTGGGTGATCCAGATACGCCACACGCTGGAGGAGGAGCACGACGACGACATGGGCATCCCCGTGTCGGTGTTCAACGTCCCCAAATGCTTGCAGGTGACCAAGCCCGAGGCGTACGTCCCCCAGCTGATAGCCGTGGGGCCGTACCACCACTGGCGCCCCGAGCTGTACGAGATGGAGCGCTACAAGCTCGCCGCCGCGAGGAGGACGCAGAAGCAATTCCACACCATCAAGTTGCAGCACCTCATCGAGCAATTCACCAAGCTCGAGCACAAGATCCGTGCCCATTACCACAGGTCCCCAGTCTTTCCTCTGCTGCCAGCGATGCTAACTCGGATATATCAGACTGAACGAGTCTTGTTTACAGGTACCTTGATTTCAATGGAGATACGTTGGCGTGGATGATGGCGGTGGATGCGTCGTTCTTGCTTGAATTCCTGCAAGTTTATGCTGTCCAAGAAGAAGGAGAAGGAGAAGGTAAGGTGCTCAGAAGGTTGTCTTCTCGGATGTCCCATTTGGTGGATTACACGGGGAGGAAGTCGGCGCACAACGTGATATTGAGAGACATAATGATGCTGGAGAACCAAATCCCGCTCTTCCTGCTGCGCAAGATCCTGGAGCTGCAATGCTCCTCGATCGAAGTCGCTGACGGCACGCTGACCAAGATGCTCACCGGCTTGCTCAAGGAGCTCTCCCCTTTCAAGCTGATGGACAACTTCCCCTGCATCGACGTCGCGCAGCACGCCCACTTGTTGGAGCTACTCTACTATGTCCTCGTCCCTAAATCCGACGACGACGGCGACGACAACGAGATCGAGGAGCAGAACGACGAGGCAGCGCCGAAGGAGCAGAAGTACGGGAACTCCGGCTACGTCAGGCAGCTTCTCGATGCGGTCTGGAAGATTGGATCGAGCCTCAACGGAGCTCCAATCCGCTTCATCAAGGGCGTCATCGTGTCGAGGCCCGTCAAGCTCGTGGTGCAGGTTCCCTGGAAGATCCTCACCAGCCTCCCGGGCTTCTCGATCGTGAAGCAGCCGGTCGAGAACTTCTTCTCCTTCCAGGGAGAAGAAAGCTCCCGGGCCCAAGATCCAAGTTCCACCAACAGCATCCACAAACCACCACTGGTGGAAGAGATCATGATTCCTTCGGTGACCGAGCTGATCGACGCCGGCGTAAAGTTCTTGCCGACTCATGGCGACCTGACAACGGTCGCGTTCGATGTGAAGACAGTGACGTTCTACCTCCCCACCGTCAGCTTGGACGTGAACACCGAAGTCATTCTGAGAAACCTGGTGGCGTACGAAGCTTCTGCTGCAACGGGGCCGCTGGTGTTCACCAGGTACACCGAGCTGATGAACGGCATCATCGACACCGACGAAGACGTGAAGCTGCTGAGGGAAAGAGGGGTGGTGCTGAACCGGATGAAGAGCGATGGACAAGTGGCGAAGCTTTGGAACGGGATGAGCAGATCGGTGAGGCTGACGAGGGTGGCGTTCTTGGACAAGGTTATTGAGGACGTGAACAAGTACCACAACAGCAGGTGGAGGGTGAAGTTGTGGAGGTTCATGAAGAAGTATGTGTTCAGTTCGTGGCAGGTTCTGACCTTTGTGGGTGCCATTCTGCTGCTGATTCTTACAGGTCTGCAAGCATTTTGCTCGGTGTATACTTGTTCTCGCTGGTTTGGCGACGTGAATGTGCAGAAACAATAAGTACTCATCCAGTTCAGGTATCACCAAAGACGAAGTTTGATGATGAAAAGATCGTGGATCGTATTAGGATTGCGTGTACTAATCATGTGTACCTCTAAATTTATGTGATTTGGATTGTTCACCATTAGGTTTGAACTTATGTCATGTCGGTGGTACTGAAGGAAAGATTTTAGATTCTCGGAGGAGAAGAATGATTTCTGTTGATGTACTCGATGCGATGTTGTGGCCTTGTGTCTAACAAAGTTTAATATATTTGTATGATAATGTGGTTTGGAGATCACTTGGAAGTGTGCCTTTCGTATGATAATGGGCATCCTATTGCCAAACATGAGTGATTGAATATTCTCACATGGCTGTAACCAGTAAGTACTCTGTTATTAACATCCAGAAGTGATATATCTCACAGCCTAAAAGTTGTTGAATATTCTTCGTTAATGCTTTCAATAGTTAGCCTTTCGAAACATCCGTGCAATATTAAAATGATTGTGATACTACTGTAAGCAGCAGTGATGAGTAGTGCAACATTCTCAAGGATGTCCCATCTCTCGGTCTTTTGTCCACTCACATGCTCAAAGATGTTCCAATTCTTAGTTGCTGTCCACTTTCATGTCTACTGCTAGACTGGTTTTATCTGTATCAATGAAGTAATCAATAGCTAGATCCTCTTTTGAGGTGGAAGTGGGGTCAGGTCGAGACTGTCCATATAAGATCTGAATCATATTCTTGACAGCCTCCCTGGCTGTTATCATTTATGTCCAGCTTGATGCTGAAATGATTATGAAGTAAATTATAGTCCTTGTTGTTAGTTTTAGAGAATAAGAGTTTGTAAGATCTGGCTGTGTTCTTTATGTTATTACTGGAGATACTTGCATATAAGCTGAAGCCAGCTGACTTTGTTAGACCTTATTGTATGATTCCGTGACAACTCCAAGATTTTTCTTTGTCGCGCATGATTTGATTGCTTAATTAGTTTTCACTTATTGCTTGTAGTTCCAGCTAGACTCCTGTTTTGCATTCATCTCAAGGTATTGGATTGTTGTGGTTCCCATATATTTATTATATTAACAGTACATCATCAGCATCGGTAGGTCAAAGTGGATAGACTATTTGATTATTTTTTTCCATCACTTATTTAAAATGTGGATGTATGGAAATATTATTTAGTTATCATGTCGTAATCATAGATGGAAAGCTTGTACAGAGGATATTATTTATCTGAATCCTGGAATAATCGGATTGGATACATCTAGAATGAATCGAGATTTATTACCATTTTGTTATCAAACACCAGCAGTGACTTCTGATGATACAACACAAACATTATTCACAAAACATTAGGGTAACATGCTCCGTAGGAAACAGAAGCTTATCTCTGTTTAGAACAGCAAACAAGTCCAGATGAACAGCACAAATTATATATCAACAGTGGATAACAATGGCAGACGGCAAAGATGTTTCATTTGACAACCAAAAAGGATAATGATATCCCTCTAACAGCAATATTGTAGTAAATCATGGGATTCTTGAGCCCTTAGACCAATAGATATTACAATTTCTAGTAAATCACTGATAATGGATATCTTTTAGATGGATCATTTTTCTGGCTTATGCCTTATCTAAACCTTCTTCCCTACTGTTAGATGTGCTGCTGCCGCTACTATGCTGCGCTTCATGTGCTTCTCTTTGGTTTCTGGAAAGGAGCTCAAATGACCAAGTTTCTGATATTCCAACTTCCGTAAGTGAATTGAGGTAAATGTCATAGAGGAGGGGGCCAACAGGCTGTTGCTGCATTGGAATTGTGGTGTTCAAAGGACTGAGGCAGATTTGGAGAAGTATAGTCTAATTTGTCATGAGACTCTGCCATAGGATCACACTTCATCTTCTCATGTAACTCGTTCTGCAATTGCTCAACCTCTGAGTTCAGGACATTCTTCTAATCTTGCAGCACATTCTTCTCCCAGTAACCTGCTTCAGTACAAGATAAAAAAAAAAAAAAAGTTCATATCAAACTCGATCCTTTTGTCCATAAATTATGTGGGCTGTATCCATTTATTTTTATTTTGATTTTTATTAAGTCTCTCTACGTGAAAGAGATGATAAACTGTGTTCTGGATGATACAATTGCTTTCACCATATAAATACCTAATTCATTTTTTTTTTTTAGCTTCCAATTTATCTATTGTTTACCTTTCTATATAGTTCAAAACCATCATTTAAATTGTAAAACTTGCAACTAGTACATGTTAGTTTGGCAAGTCCCATAGTCCCACATCGGAAAAATCAAACTTGTTACCTCCTATTGCAACTATAAATAAGGCCTGGGCTTTGAAGTTAGATGCATCACAAGAAAAACTAAGTATTTACTTTGGTTTAAGTCCACACTCAGTTAAATAGTTTGGACTTATACTTTGAGTTTTTCTTGTTTAGTATTTTCTAGTGTCTTATGGCTTAGGAACATCTTCCTAAAGCATTTGTAAGTCTCTTTTCATAGTAGTGATTTGTTCCTCTTTCGTTCGTGGATGTAGGTCAAAGTTAATTGATCGAACCACGTAAATCTGGTGTTCTTGTCGGTTTTATCTTTTCGTTTAATTGTCTTTGTTGTGTTGCCAAAATTACCTTGTGGTAAATTTCCTAGGGCTAGCTCTAATAAACTGGCATCAGAGCCTGGTTTCAGGATTTTTTGGCAACGATGACAATAACAAAGATTTTTGTCGAGAAATTCGATAGAAATGTCAACTTCGGCTTGTGGCAACTCAAGATGGAGGTCATTCTGGTTCAAGACGGAGTTGATTTAGTACTACAGGGAGCCGAGAGCATTCCAGATGATATGTCAAAAGAAGAGCTTGCGGGTATGGATAAGAAGACTCGATCAAGCATCATTCTAAATCTCTCTAACGAGGTTTTATGGGAGGTAGCTACGGAGACTACGGCTAAGAGCATGTGGGACAAGCTTAAAGCCTTGTACATGAAGAGGACAGTGGAGAATCGTCTCTACTTGAAGCAAAGTCTGTATATACTTCGGATGATTGAAGGTACATCTATACTCTCGCATCTTGATAAGTTTGATTCTTTGGTTATGGATTTGGAGAATATAAATGCAAAAATTGATGATGAGGATAAGGCTTTGTTACTCTTGTGTTCTCTTCTCCAATCTTTTAAGCATTTCCGTGATACTTTGATTTATGGAAAAGAAACAGTTTTATATCAAGAAATTAAATCTGCACTGAAATCTAAGGAGCAGATAGACAGGAATATCACTGGGGAAAGTAGAGAGAATCAGGCTGAGGGTCTTGTTGTTAGGGGGAGAATGGATAAAAGAGAATTTGATAGTAGTAGATCTAAATCTAGATCTAAATCCAGACATAGAAATTTGGAATGCAGATATTGTCATAAAATGGGGCACATTAAATCTGATTGCTTTAAATTGAAAAATAAATTAAAGTAAAAGGAAAAATTTGTTGAAAAAACTACTGAATCCGCTGAAGTTAGTGTAGCAACTGAGGAGATTGTTGAAAATATTTTTTCTACTATTGATGACAGGACGAGGTCTAAAAATGAATGGATTTTAGATTCAGGTTGTACTTACCACATGTGTCCCAATAGGGATTTGTTTTCCACATATGAATCTTGTAATGGTGGAATTGTTTTGATGGGCAATAATGCCGCATATGATGTTGTTGGTAGAGGTACAATATGAATTAAAATGCATGATGGTATTGTGAGGATACTCACTAATGTTAGACATGTTCCTGATTTAAAAAAGAATCTCATATCTTTAGGCACCCTAGAGGCCCTTGGGTGTAAATACATAGCTGAATGTGGAGTTATGAAAGTTTCTAGAAGTACCCTTATTGTTATGAAAGCTTATAGGTCTGGTAGCTTGTATATTCTGCAGGGAACTGTTGGGAAATTCTGGGGGCGACATCATATGCGCAGCGGAAGAACAAGAAAACAAAATCCCCGATTCCCAAAGAGATGTTCGTCGTCATGCGAAGATTGGTGCGCAAAATCCGCGAAACTTAAAACTACGTATAGAGTATATTATGTTACCTAGGGAGATCGTATATCCCTATTTCCTTGCAGATCCTTAGGAGAGGGTGAAGGAGGTCAAGTGTCCTCCTCTCTAGCGGTGATCCACACAGCAGGGTTGCGACGACGCTCCTCAAAACTCTAGGCCTGCTCTAAGGTGGAGAGGGAGAGGAGAATAGGAAAGGCAAGCAAAGGCTCTAGCCCATGAGGCTTTGAATCCCTCCTATTTATAGAGGTCCCCTATCAAACCCTAATGGGTCCTCCCCTAGTGGGTATTGGATCTGCATCCAATAAGACAAGGGCTCCGTCGGATATCTCATATTTGAACCTCTACTCATCGCAATGCCTACCATATGTGTGTGACCCTCTAGGCCCAATATCGAGCTGGCCGTGAGTCATACCTGTCAGAACTCCTTCTAACTCAGTGAATTATTATCTCTGTAATAATTCACTTGACTCATCGACTACGGAAGTACTAGGCCACTACGCCGTAGTCCCCAGACGATACAGGGGAATCCAATCCATTGGACCTGTCTGTCCTCAGTTACCGTGTACCTATAGTCCCTCATCCATCTAATATCCCAGAGACCGTATATCGAGCATGGTGTTGTCAGACCCATACGGTTTCTACTCGAGTCTTGCTCTAATCGGATTCTCCCAGAGAACTCTTTCTCTCAACCCGAATGACCCTAGCTAGGGATTTGTTTGAGCAAGAACACATGAGATATTCCTCTCATGACGCCGAGAGTGGATGATCCTCTATCGACACTCAATAGCCCTCGTAAGGTCGACTACCACTCCCAATGACCAGCTGTACTAGATCTGGGATAGCCAAAATTATAAGTCTGGTATCAAAGAGTGGAGCACTCATATAGGACATCCTTGGTGTCTCAAGTCTAAGGACCAAATACACCACTAGGACTACGGAATCGCTGTCTGACAATAAGGTATCATCAACCATCCAGCATTCCGTAAGCGGATCAATCAGTGAACTCATTTTCCAATGAGCACCTGTACTGTATCCCTAGTGTCCCTACACAAGCAACTATGAGACCAACTGCATCCATCATATGGACGGGTATACAGCACACCAGTCTGTCCGGTTATTACAATGTCCCTCTCGAGTAACCTATGACCGGGATAATTTAGGATATGTGTTTAAAGGTGAATCGATCTCATTATCGTGATCTCATCACGATCCGATTCCCATTGCACAAATCCAAGGACATCATAATATATATATGCATTTATGCAATAGTTATAAAGTGATATACGCCAAAATATAATAAGCAAAAAGATTCTGTATCAAGTCACACATGCCATCACTCACGTGATTGGCTTGCTGGGCACCTATGACTAGCAGAAACTACTGTCACAAGTTCGGTTGCAGTTTCGTCATCATCATTATCTGATTCTGACATCACCAAAATATGGCATATGCATTTGGGTCATATGTGTTAGGATCGAGAGCACTAAGAGGGGGGGGGTGAATTAGTGCAGCGGAAATCTTACAGCGATTAAAAACCAAAAGCTGCGTTCGTTCAATAAAAAAAAAACTATTATGATGCAAAAGCTAATTCTCAGTTTGTATCTAAGTGCAGTTTGCGTCTAAGCGCAGATTGCGTCTAAGCGCAGTTTGCGTCTAAACACAGTTTGCGTCTAAGCGCAGTTTGCGTCTAAACACAGTTTGCGTCTAAGCGCAGTTTTACGTCTAAGCGCAGTTTACGTCTAAACTCAGATTTACGTCTAAACGCAGTTTTACGTCTAAACTCAGATTTACGTCTAAACGCTGTTTTACGTCTAGACGCAGATTTACGTCTAAACTTTGAAACTCGTTTGTATACTCGCAGAAAGCAGTATGCAGTTGAAATCAAGACGTAAACATGAACTGAGAACTGATGATTGTGAGAGGAAAGCCGATTTACGTCTAAATGCAGTTTTACGTCTAAATGTTGAAACTCGTTCGTAAAATTGTAGAGGACAGTTTGCAGTTATCAATAGGATCAAAATGTAAGTGTAAACTGCAAAGAAACTCTTTCGTAAAAGCACCGAAGACAGTTCTGCAGAATCAAACGTAAACGTAAACTGTAATGTACGAAAATACGAATTTACGTCTGAATGCAGATTCGGAAGAACAGCACTTAGAACTTGTTCGTGAAAGCGCAGAGAGCAGTAGTAATGGAGGAGGTTTGCAGTAATGATAAAGTGCTCAAAAATAAACGCAAACCAGAGATTTAGAGTGGTTCGGTCAGCCTTGACCTACTCCACTTTTGGCTTCCTCCACCGACGAGGTTGCCGACGTCAACTAGGGGCCTTCCTTCAATGGGCGAAGGCCAAACTGCCCTTTTACAGTTTCTCTCCTTTTAACAGGCTCAGGAGACAACCTTTACAGACCTTTCTCTCCTCACTTTACAACTGAAAACTTGAAGAACAGAAGGAGGAGACTTAAAGGCTTTACAACACTTTTGAGCTCTTAGAATCACAGAAAAGATCAAGATTTCGGTGTGGGTCTGTATCTTTTCAGTGCTGAATGGGTGGGGTATTTATAGGCCCCAACCCAATTCAAATTTCGAGCTCAAAACGATCAAATCCCGAAATTCCGGGATCAGGTGGTTGCACCTCTTGACTGGAGAGGTGGCACCGCCTGGCAGAGCTCGAAGTCTGAGCTCAGGCGGTTGCACCTCTCGACTGGAGAGGTGGCACCGCCTGGCAGAGCTCGAAGACTGAGCTCAGACGGTTGCACCTTCTCTGTCAGGGGTGGTTGCACCTTCCTGCCAGAGCTCGAAGACCGAGCTCAGGCGGTGCATCTCCTGACCAGAGAAGTTTCTCTTCTCTGCCAGAGGTGATCGCCCCTTTCTGCCAGAGGTGGTTGCACCTCTCTGCCAGAGGTGGTTGCACCTCTCTGCCAGAGCTCGAAGACTGAGCTTAGGCTGTGCATCTCCTGGCCAGAGAGGTCGTACTTCTCTTCCAGAGCTCGAAGACTGAGCTCGGTGATTGCATCACCAGGCAGAGCTCGAAACTTGAGCTCAGGCGGTGCTACCGCTTGACAGAGGAGGTTGCACCGCCCAGTCTCGCTTGGAGACTGAGCCCTGGGCGGTTGCACCGCCTGGCTGGAGCGGTTGCACCTCCCAGTCTCGCTGGGAGACTTAGCCTGGGCGGTGGCACCTCCCTGCCTGGGCGGTTGCACCTCCCACAGCTTCTTGGGTTCGAATGGGTTGAACCATTCGACCCAACTTGAGTTCTTCAGGGGCCCAATTGCCCCAGGATTAAGCTAATGGGATCACCTCCCATTTCTAACTTAATCACCATGCTAACTACGATTAAATCTAAGACAATTTCTGCAGCTTTGCTTCGGTACGTCAATTGCTTTTTCCGGCGAGTTTCCGGCGAACTTCCGTCGATCATCCGATGAACCCTCGGTGATGCTTCTGCGGACTTCCGGCAAACTCCTGGACTTTGCGACGATCCACTTGGCGAGTTCCGACGAGCTTCGCTTGGCAAGCTTCTGGACTTCTCGGATCTGTTCCCGCAGAACCTCCGACGACCGTCCGTACTTCCGTCGAACTCTCGAACTCCCAACGTGATCATGAACTTGACTCCGGCGCAACTCCTGCTGCTTGTCTATCTTTCATCATAGTTAATCCTGCACACTTATCTCAACACATAGATTAGACAACAAATGACAATTGACTTCATCATCAAAATCCGAGATTCAACAATCTCCCCCTTTTTGATGATGACAATCAATTGATAATGGAGTTATCCTTAACTCCCCCTGTCTATATGCCATAGTTGAGATAAGTCAACCTTGAATTCAAGACATAAGAATTCAAGTGACGTATTGATAAGTTAGATCAGTTAAACTTATCAATACTCCCATCATGATACCTATCATGATGTATCTCTTCAAGGATGATGTCAAAGCTTGACATTCATCATCAAGTTTGTATGATAGTGTTTGTGACTATTCATCATGTAATTGAACATTATCATTTAAAGCTCGAAGGACTATTACATGATGCACACATATTATCATTCTAGCAAGTTTGCATTTACTTCACAAAATAGGATATCAACTCAAGACATAATGCAAACTATAGCACATGTTTCATATATCTCTTGGTGATGCAAGGATGGCATTGTGCAAACATTATTTATAGCATCACTCAAGGTATTTCTAATCACAGTGTTTATCAATTCATATATTTCTCCCCCTTTGTCATCAACAAAAAGCATTGTTATACAAGGAAGACCAATTTAGACGAAAGCTTATAGAGGGATTTTACATAGATTGCTTTGAAAACTTCTTCCCCCTTTTGTTATAATTCATTTTACCCGTAAAGATATTACAGAATGACATACATATTCAGGAATCACTTTATCAGATTTATTTCAAAAAACTCATTTTTCATGAAAGTGTACGAATAAATCTGTTTTATAGCATTCGAACAACTAAGATGCATTTGGACAAGATTTTGTTACAGATATAATCATAGAAAATGGCATTCATGTGATCTGATCATTCAATATAGTCCGAAAAATAATTCTAACAAGTTTATTTATTCGGACACATGAGCATTCCTAACTCTCTTCTAATGAAATCAAATTGTTCTTCACTTAGAGGTTTTGTAAAAATGTCAGCTAGTTGATGTTTAGTATCAATGAATTCTATGGTTACGTCATGATTGGTGACATGATCTCGTATAAAGTGATGTCTAATATCAATATGTTTTGTTCTTGAGTGTTGTATAGGATTTTTGGTTAAGCATATTGCACTTGTGTTATCACATTTAATTGGAATATTTTTGAGATGAACTTTATAATCTTCTAAGGTATTTTTCATCCATACAACTTGTGCACAGCATGCACTTGCTGCAATATATTCAGCTTCGGTTGTTGATAGTGCAACTGAGTTTTGTTTCTTTGATGACCAGGAAACAAGGGCATGTCCTAAAAATTGACATGATCCTGATGTGCTTTTTCTATCTAATCTACACCCAGCAAAGTCAGCATCAGCATAAGCAATTAACTCAAAATTTTCTGATTTTGGGTACCATAATCCTAGATTTGTGGTACCATTAAGATATCTAAATATTCTTTTAACTGCTTTGAGATGAGACATCTTAGGGTTTGATTGAAATCTAGCACAAAGTCCTACACTGAACATGATGTCTGGTCTGGTTGCAGTGAGGTAAAGTAAACTTCCTATCATACCCCTATAAGTTTTTTGATCAAAGCTTTCTCCACTTTCATCAATTTCTAATTTAGTGGAGGTGCTCATAGGAGTGTTACTGGCCTTTGAGTTGTTCATGTTAAACCTTTTTAATAAATTCATGGCATATTTAGTTTGACTAATAAAGATGCCATTGCTTAGTTGTTTGATTTGTAAACCTAAGAAGAATGTTAATTCTCCCATTAAGCTCATTTCGAATTCAAGACTCATAGTTTTACCAAACGATTCACAAAGAGATTCATTTGTAGAGCCAAAGATGATATCATCAACATAAATCTGAACAATGAGAAAATTATTTTCAAAATTCTTGATAAACAATGTAGTATCAACCTTGCCTTTTATGAAATTATTTTCAATGAGAAAAGAACTAAGTCTCTCATACCAAGCCCTTGGGGCTTGTTTTAAACCATAGAGAGCTTTAGTTAGTCTAAACACATGATTAGGGTAGCCATTATTTTCAAATCCAGGGGGTTGTTCAACATAAACTTCTTCGGAAATGAAACCATTTAGAAAAGCGCTTTTAACATCCATTTGAAATAACTTAAAATTATTGCAACTAGCGTAGGCAAGGAGCATCCTTATGGCTTCCAATCGAGCCACAGGTGCGAAGGTTTCTTCGTAATCGATACCTTCTTCTTGGTTGAAACCTTTGGCCACTAATCTAGCCTTGTTTCTAACCACGATACTATTTTCATCTTGCTTGTTTCTAAAGACCCATTTAGTACCAATAACTAAATGGTCATTTGGCCTAGGAACAAGCGTCCACACCTCATTTCTCTCAAATTGATTTAATTCATCTTGCATTGCGATAATCCATGAATCATCTTTCATGGCTTCATCAACACATTTGGGTTCAATTTGGGAGAGAAAGGCGGCGTTGGCACAAAAGTTTTTAAAAGAAGATCGTGTTTGAACCCCCTTTGATGTGTCTCCTAGGATTAGCTCCTTAGGATGAGCATCTATATACTTCCAATCCTTGGGTAAGGATGTTTCGGAAGTGGATGCATCCAAGTTGCTAGTTGGAGACGGGGTTTCGTTTAAATTCAAGGAATCAAAATCATCATCAAGATCATTTTTCTTAATTTCTGAAATCTCATTGAAAACAACATGGATGGATTCTTCAATAATTAAGGTTCTTTTATTGAAGATGCGAAAAGCTTTAGAAACCGAAGAATAACCAAGAAAGATTCCTTCATCAGATTTAGCATCGAATTCTCCTAAGTTATCCTTTTCATTCAAGATAAAACACTTACACCCAAAGACTTTGAAATATGAGACATTGGGTTTTTTGTTATTCCATAACTCATAAGGAGTTTTGGTGAGTAAGGGTCTTACTAGGACTCTATTTAAAATATAGCATGCAGTGTTTACAGCTTCGGCCCAAAAATATTTGGGTAGGCTATGTTCATTCAACATTGTTCTTGCCATTTCTTGTAAATTTTGATTTTTTCTTTCTACTACCCCATTTTGTTGAGGATTTCTTGGAGTAGAGAAATTATGGTTATATCCGTTGAGTTCACAGAATTCTTGGAAGTCATGGTTTTGAAATTCTCCACCATGATCACTTCTAATTGACGAAATCATAGATCCCTTT
Organism: Musa acuminata AAA Group; assembly: GCF_036884655.1. NCBI lineage: Eukaryota > Viridiplantae > Streptophyta > Magnoliopsida > Zingiberales > Musaceae > Musa > Musa acuminata. The sequence goes on along the minus strand of NC_088334.1, from coordinate 32,535,447 downwards.
TCATTTTAAACAAGTTTACAAAACTTGGTAAAATATCTAAAGCATTCATTTTTCTGTTTTAAGAAGTAGGTCCATGTATATCTGCTATAGTCATCAATAATGACAAAGGCGTATTTGCTACCTCCTAGACTCGATGTAGAGATTGGTTCGAACAAGTCCATATGGATCAATTGTAAGGGCCTAGAGGTGCTTATTTGATTCTTAGCTTTGAAGCTACCCTTAATTTGCTTACCTAATTGGCAAGCATCACATACATTATCTTTGATGAACTTGATATGAGGAATTCCTCTTACAAGTTCTCTAGATGATACTTGAGTGATTAGTTTCATGCTAGTATGACCTAATCTTCTATGCCATAGCCAAGCATCCTCATTCATAACGGCAAGGCACATTTCATCACATAAGTCATTGATGTCAATAGTGTATACGTTGTTTTGTTTTAATGCAATCATAGATATATTTTTGTGTGGTTTTTCAATGATGCAAGCATTAGATTCAAATCTTATAATATATCCTTTATCACATAATTGACTAATGCTCAAGAGGTTATGTTTTAAACCATCAACTAGTAAAACATCTTCAATAGAGAGGTTGGATTTGTTACCTATGGTTCCTTTGCCAATGATTTTACCCTTGTTGTTGTCTCCGAATGTGACATATCCTTCGTCTATGCTAGTGAGCTTAGAGAATTGAGATGGATCTCCGGTCATATGCCTTGAGCATCCACTATCAAGGTACCATTTCTTGCTCCTAGCTTGCGATTGTTTAGTTTTCTACAAGAAAGGATGATGTTTAGGTACCCATTTGCTTTTGGGTGCCTCATAAATAGATCTACATTTTCTATCATGTTGCATAGAGTTTATCATGGTTCCTTTAGGAACCCAAATTAATTTGTTTGGACTTATTTTCTTGAATGGACAACAATGTGTCTTGTGTCCAGATTTGCAACAAAAGTTGCACTTGGTTTGGTGTTGAACATGTAAGATGGAGCCTTTTATGAAGGTGGTTGGATTTTGGTGAGGATTTCTCACAAATCCAATCCCGCTCCTTTTTGGAATATGACCCTTGTTTGCAAGGATCATGTTTAATGACTTGCTACCAACCTCGAATTTCTTCAAGGTGTCCTTGAGTAGCAGGTTTTCTTTTTGCATAGTTTCTAAATCATGACATTTGATACATGAATTTAAACTATCATGATATTCGACTTTTAACTTATCAAACTCACAAGTAAGACTATCATGCATCTTTTTCAGCAATTTATATTTTCTACTTATACTCTTGCATTCGTCAAATAAGTCATTGAAAGCATTTAATAATTCATCGAAAGATAAATCAGCATCTATTGAATTTGTTACCTCGTCTTCGATGGCCATTAAGGCGTAATGAGCAACTTGCTCGGTGTTGGACTCCTCTTCCTCAGATGCGCTCGAATCATCCCATGTTACTTGGAGCGCCTTCTTCTTTGTTGTTCTTTTCTTGACTTGGGGACAATAACTTTTGTAGTGTCCCGGCTTTTTGCATTCATAGCAGATCACTTGGTCCTTTTTGGGTTCAAGTTTATTTTTTGCATCATTCTTAAACTTGTTTCTTTTAAAGAACTTTTTAAACTTTCTTGTTAGAAGTGCCAAGTCATCATCACAGTCCTCATCACTTGAGTTTTCTCTCAAGTGGCATTCTGACGTTTTGAGTGCCATATCCTTCCTGTTCTTTGGAAGGATGTCTTCTTGCTCTTCATGAGCTTTACAAGTCATTTCATAGGTCATTAGTGACCCGATTAGTTCTTCAAGAGGGAAATTTCGCAGATCTTTTGCCTCTTGAATAGCGGTGACTTTAGGATCCCAACTCTTAGGAAGGGATCTTAGTATCTTATTAACAAGCTCAAAATCCGAAAAGCTCTTTCCGAGTCCTTTTAGACCGTTGACGACATCCGTGAAACGGGTAAACATGTCGCCAATGGTTTCACTCGGTTTCATCCGAAAGAGTTCGAAAGAGTGTAACAGCAAATTGATTTTTGACTCTTTTACTCTACTTGTGCCCTCATGGGTCACTTCGAGTGTGTGCCAAATATCAAATGCAGTTTCACAAGTTGAAACACGGTTAAACTCGTTTTTATCGAGTGCACAAAATAAGGCATTCATAGCCTTTGCATTTAGAGCGAAAGCCTTCTTCTCCAAATCATTCCAATCGATCATTGGAAGAGAAGACTTTGAAAAACCATTCTCGACAAGATTCCATAATTCAAAATCCATAGAAATAAGAAAGATCCTCATTCGGGTTTTCCAGTAGGTGTAGTCCGTCCCATTAAACATGGGTGGACGTGTAATAGAATGACCCTCTTGGTTTCCGGCGTAAGCCATCTCTCTTGGGTTTTAATCCTTTTGAGAGTTAACCGGGCTCTGATACCAATTGTTAGGATCGAGAGCACTAAGAGGGGGGGGGTGAATTAGTGCAGCGGAAATCTTACAGCGATTAAAAACCAAAAGCTGCGTTCGTTCAATAAAAAAAAAACTATTATGATGCAAAAGCTAATTCTCAGTTTGTATCTAAGTGCAGTTTGCGTCTAAGCGCAGATTGCGTCTAAGCGCAGTTTGCGTCTAAACACAGTTTGCGTCTAAGCGCAGTTTGCGTCTAAACACAGTTTGCGTCTAAGCGCAGTTTTACGTCTAAGCGCAGTTTACGTCTAAACTCAGATTTACGTCTAAACGCAGTTTTACGTCTAAACTCAGATTTACGTCTAAACACTGTTTTACGTCTAGACGCAGATTTACGTCTAAACTTTGAAACTCGTTTGTATACTCGCAGAAAGCAGTATGCAGTTGAAATCAAGACGTAAACGTGAACTGAGAACTGATGATTGTGAGAGGAAAGCCGATTTATGTCTAAATGCAGTTTTACGTCTAAATGTTGAAACTCGTTCGTAAAATTGTAGAGGACAGTTTGCAGTTATCAATAGGATCAAAATGTAAGTGTAAACTGCAAAGAAACTCTTTCGTAAAAGCACCGAAGACAGTTCTGCAGAATCAAACGTAAACGTAAACTGTAATGTACGAAAATACGAATTTACGTCTGAATGCAGATTCGGAAGAACAGCACTTAGAACTTGTTCGTGAAAGCGCAGAGAGCAGTAGTAATGGAGGAGGTTTGCAGTAATGATAAAGTGCTCAAAAATAAACGCAAACCAGAGATTTAGAGTGGTTCGGTCAGCCTTGACCTACTCCACTTTTGGCTTCCTCCACCGACGAGGTTGCCGACGTCAACTAGGGGCCTTCCTTCAATGGGCGAAGGCCAAACTGCCCTTTTACAGTTTCTCTCCTTTTAACAGGCTCAGGAGACAACCTTTACAGACCTTTCTCTCCTCACTTTACAACTGAAAACTTGAAGAACAGAAGGAGGAGACTTAAAGGCTTTACAACACTTTTGAGCTCTTAGAATCACAGAAAAGATCAAGATTTCGGTGTGGGTCTGTATCTTTTCAGTGCTGAATGGGTGGGGTATTTATAGGCCCCAACCCAATTCAAATTTCGAGCTCAAAACGATCAAATCCCGAAATTCCGGGATCAGGCGGTTGCACCTCTTGACTGGAGAGGTGGCACCGCCTGGCAGAGCTCGAAGTCTGAGCTCAGGCGGTTGCACCTCTCGACTGGAGAGGTGGCACCGCCTGGCAGAGCTCGAAGACTGAGCTCAGACGGTTGCACCTTCTCTGTCAAGGGTGGTTGCACCTTCCTGCCAGAGCTCGAAGACCGAGCTCAGGCGGTGCATCTCCTGACCAGAGAAGTTTCTCTTCTCTGCCAGAGGTGATCGCCCCTTTCTGCCAGAGGTGGTTGCACCTCTCTGCCAAAGGTGGTTGCACCTCTCTGCCAGAGCTCGAAGACTGAGCTTAGGCTGTGCATCTCCTGGCCAGAGAGGTCGTACTTCTCTTCCAGAGCTCGAAGACTGAGCTCGGTGATTGCATCACCAAGCAGAGCTCGAAACTTGAGCTCAGGCGGTGCTACCGCTTGACAGAGGAGGTTGCACCGCCCAGTCTCGCTTGGAGACTGAGCCCTGGGCGGTTGCACCGCCTGGCTGGAGCGGTTGCACCTCCCAGTCTCGCTGGGAGACTTAGCCTGGGCGGTGGCACCTCCCTGCCTGGGCGGTTGCACCTCCCACAGCTTCTTGGGTTCGAATGGGTTGAACCATTCGACCCAACTTGAGTTCTTCAGGGGCCCAATTGCCCCAGGATTAAGCTAATGGGATCATCTCCCATTTCTAACTTAATCACCGTGCTAACTACGATTAAATCTAAGACAATTTCTGCAGCTTTGCTTCGGTACGTCAATTGCTTTTTCCGGCGAGTTTCCGGCGAACTTCCGTCGATCATCCGATGAACCCTCGGTGATGCTTCTGCGGACTTCCGGCAAACTCCTGGACTTTGCGACGATCCACTTGGCGAGTTCCGACGAGCTTCGCTTGGCAAGCTTCTGGACTTCTCGGATCTGTTCCCGCAGAACCTCCGACGACCGTCCGTACTTCCGTCGAACTCTCGAACTCCCAACGTGATCATGAACTTGACTCCGGCGCAACTCCTGCTGCTTGTCTATCTTTCATCGTAGTTAATCCTGCACACTTATCTCAACACATAGATTAGACAACAAATGACAATTGACTTCATCATCAAAATCCGAGATTCAACAATATGAGCGAAAAAGGTTTGAGCATATTGAGCAAAAGAGGTCTACTTTACAGACAAAGTATTGGGCCATTGGACTTTTGTGAACACTGCATTTTTGGAAAGCAGAAAAGAGTCAGCTTCACTTCTCCGGTAGTTCACAAAACGAAAGGTACTCTTGACTATATTCATTCAGACCTTTGGGGTCCAACTCATGTTCAGTCTAAGGGTGGTGCTAGGTATATCTTGACTTTCATTAATGATTATTCCAGGAAAGTTTGGGTTTATTTTTTGAAGCATAAAAATGATGTTTTTCTAACCTTTAAACAATGGAAGCCTTTGATTGAGAAACAAACAGGTAAACAGATTAAGCGGCTTCGAACAGATAATGGCATGGAATTTTGTGAAGGTGACTTTGAAGAATTCTGCAAAAATGAAGGAATCATTCGGCATCGCACTATTAGGATAACACATCAGCAAAATGGTGTGGCCGAATGTATGAACAGAACACTCTTGGAGACAGCAAGGTGTATGATCTCAAATGCAAGGTTGACAAAGGACTTTTGGGCAGAGGCAATTAATATGGCCTGTTACGTTGTCAACCGTGCTCCTTCTGCAGCACTTGACTTTAAAACTCCGGAGGAAGTTTGGTCAGGTACTCCTGCTGATTACTCTGATTTAAAAATTTTTGGGTGTCCAGCACATATGTATGTAAATGATGGAAAATTGAAGCCTCGGGCTAAAAAGTGCATTTTCCTTGGGTATGCTTCTGGGGTGAAAGGATATAGATTATGGTATTCTGATCCCAAATCCCCAAAATTTATAATCAGTAGAGATGTTACTTTTGATGAATTATCTATGTTATCTTCCAAAGAGGAATCTACTAGTTGTACAAATGATAGTGCGCAGAAGTAGGTGGAGCTTGAGATTGGTAGTTCAGATTATTTTAAGTCGAACTCTTCTACTCAAAGAATGCCAGCAGATGATCCAGAGGAAGAGCAATATTCCATAACCAAGGATAGACCACGGAGAGATATTCGACCACCACAAAGATATGCAAATTTGGTTACATATGCTTTGTCTGTTTCAGAAGAGACAAGTGAAGTTGGTGAACTTACTTCCTACTCAGATGCAGTTTCTTATGATAATTCTGCTAAGTGGTTGATTACGATAAATAAAGAAATAGAATCTCTCCATCAGAATAGAACTTTGGATCTTGTGAAGCCGCATTCGGGTAAGAAAATTATTGGATGCAAATGGGTTACCATTGCTGAGGGGAAAGTCCTTGTTCATAAAATTCATGTGAAGGACAATCCAGTTGATATGCTTATGAAGTCTCTTCCAGTTTACAAGTTCAAGTAGTGCTTGGACTTGGTTGGTGTTCATTGTTGGTGATTGTCCGTTGGGGCTTTTATGAAGAAGGTGGAGCAAGTTTTGTTGGGACATGCCAAGGTGGAGATTTGTTAGTTTGGCAAGTCCCATAGTCCCACATCGAGAAAATCAAACTTGTTATCTCCTATTGCAACTATAAATAAGGGCCTGGGCTTTGAAGTCAAATACACCACAAGAAAAACTAAGTATTTACTTTGGTTTAAGTCCACACTCAATTAAATAGTTTGGACTTATACTTTGAGTTTTTCTTGTTTAGTATTTTCTGGTGTCTTATGGCCTAGGAACATCTTCTTAAGGCATTTGTAAGTCTCTTTTCATAGTAGTGATTTGCTCCTCTTTCGTCCGTGGATGTAAGTCAAAGTTAATTGACCGAACCATGTAAATCTGGTGTTCTTGTCGATTTTATCTTTTCGTTTTATTGTCATTGTTGTGTTGCCAAAATTACCTTGTGGTAAATTTTTTAGAGCTAATTCTAACAGTACATCATACAGTTTTTAAAAATATTGACATTAGGAGGATAGTAGCCTAAGAAATATCAAAAAATGAAGTATTCCAAAATAAACAGAGAAAACAAAGCATTTATTACTCGCAATTCATCTTTCCAACAAGGTTGGAGGGAACCACACTAAACATAAACATGCCGCAAATCCGAAAGAATTAAGATTAAAAGAGAAATTTAAGCTTCAATGGAAGATAATTCTCCTATCCCTGATAAATCAAATAGCACGGAAGATTGACTTTTGGTTTGCACATGCTACGAAAGCTATCTACACAAACTTTAAACTACTTGACTAGAATTCAGTTTGGCACAATATATCCTTCTGAAAACAATATTATAACTATAAAATAGATCAGAACAGCTTGAATTATTTTACACGCTTCTAAATTTGGATTAATTTCATAAACCAAAGTAAAGTGATTGCATGAAATAATTATTTTAACTACAAGAGTATAAATTTTGATTTTCAATTAGAAGTACTTACACATAGCGAGATTTATTCACCAAAGCAACATTTTCCTTTCTAAGGGCTTCTACTTGTGCAAGGAGATGCCGCAATAACCGAGCGATAGAGGCTTTTCCATTATCTTTGAATTGAGACAGAAACACATAACAGGTGGTGTGGTCTTTCTTGGTTACTGGGAGTTTGTGGCTGAGTGTGTTTATTTATTACCAGCTTACAGGGAAAGAGAGGAGAAAGAAATATTACATGGAGCTCCACTACAAGGTTATTCGACACTCTTGTACATTCAGTGTTCTGTTTCTCCGTTTGCTACAACTATGCAAGGAAAAGCAGTTCTCTTTAGCCAACTTACCAGGTGCTTTTCTACATTAGTGTTGATTAAATGTCCACTCCATGGCAACTTACCAAGTGACAGACCCAACTCCAGAAATAGCTCATTGGTCTCGTTTCATCTTCTCTCTCGTAGCCTCCTTGTCTTTCTTTGGAACTTTCCTTGAACTTTTTGAGCTTGGAAAGACGGCAGAATGAAAAGTCCCTTAATATGTAGAAAGGTTTAAAAGAGTTATCATGAAAAGATCAAATAGACCAAAAATGAAGAAAAAAACCTCCAATAAATATAATGCAGAGTTAGACTCGTACCGATGGCCAACTATTATCAATGTCCTATGAGAATTGACACATATATATGGGAAGAGAATCTGATTGAGATGCTTCTTCCTATAAGTTCCTCGTCCGAAGGAAATTGATTTTTGATATTTTGTGGAGATTTTAGCAGCTTCATTTGACATGGTTTTTGGCCCAATATCAAATAGATTCCATAATGTGGAATTTGTTGCATATACATCATAATATTGATTCTGCATACATACCATATGCTCGATGGGTGAGGCTAAGGTATGCATTTCACAGGAATAAAATAAGTGACCATGACAAAGAAGATAAACATGGAACTAGTTGTCTTTTGGTCATATCAACTTTTTAGCTCTTGGGGCTGGTTGTGATAGATTACAAAACCTTGTTTGTGCATCCTATATAAGAACAAGATTATGCATGTTGATAATATTACCACATTTGCTGGACTCTTAGGTTTTCATACTTATCAAAAATGACAAACTAATAATATATATATATATATATATATATATATATATATATATATATATATATATATATATATATATATATATATATATATGCTATCTGGATATTTCTATGAAATTTTCTTTCATTGTATGAAAGAATAACCATATATGTGTGTGCGCGTGTGTGTGTGCGCACACACATTTCTCCGAGATCAAGATAGTTAAAATTTGACAACAAAACTATATGGTTATTCTTTCATACAATGAAAGAAAATTTCATAGAAATATCCAGATAGCACATTTAATTTATCTATTGTAACCAAATTTGAACGATTGGATAAAACTTGATGGATGTTGTAAACACCGTAATAGGTAATTCAAGGAAGGAGACAAGCTTTGTCCAACCTAAGTGAGTTTATGTATCAAAATCTGAAAATTTTATATAGGCCAACAAAATCCATTTACATATTTGGGAATGGAATCTAGTAAACGCTAGTATTTGAGTTGGACATTTCAGACATATTATTCACCAATTGAATCTGAATCTGTATCAAATTCGCCATACCACACTGTCTCAATCTTTAACTACAAATTGATTAAATTATATCAATGACATTCTTCATTCTTCATACAAGGACAACTGTTAATTGTGCATAAAAGGTTTGGAAACATCCAACTAGCCTAAGCTCCCATCAGATCTCTAAATTTAAGGCAGCAGTTTTCACAAATATCCATGAACATAAAAGAGGGCCTTACCCACAAAGATGATATCGTCAAGGTTTCGTTGATTATTTGACATCCACGGTACAAAAATTGTCAAGGTAGGTTGTACTCAATTCAGGGGTAAAGATTCAAAATTCTTGATCTTGACAGAAAGGTAGGCAATGGATGTATCAAGTAAGATTCCTTGATCCAAATGTTCTTCAAACACCAAGCCAAAATGTCATACGACAGAATGCATTACAGCGACATACGTTCCCAATCAGAAAACAGAATGCAGCATGATTTCAATCAAAGGTTTCATATAGCAGAACAAGCATACTTAAGTTCAGATTTAAAAGTCGAATATAATCACAAGCACTTCAGGCTCATCTCCTTCAAAAAATATAACCATCTCCATCATCTATCTTCCAGCAGATTGCGCAGCTACAGCACTTGCGCCGTTGGCAATGGAAGAGGGAGGAATCGCTACCATGATGCGGTTAGGTAATCTGCAAAGAACAGAACTCTTCTATCAGAATTTAACTACTTTCTTTCTGAATCTCTGACCGATCAAGCGAAAAGAAATTAACTTTTACTGAAAGAAGAAGAAGAAGGGGATTGCAATTACAAGACCAAACTAGCGACGATCTTTTTGATTCGTCCTCATACTTCCTCAAAATGGAAAATAAAATTAAGAAAACTCGAGATTTATGGAAAAAATAATCTAATCCGAGGATAAAAGATGATGATTAAATTTACTCGTTTCATCTAACTATAACTGACCAATCAAAAGGATGTCAAGAATCAACAAGAATAGAGGGTAAAACATTAACAAGATTATCATAATAGATAGAGAAAATAAAGAAAGTCATATATCAGTCTTCACCGGAGCTCTAATCGCAATCCAAAAATGAACATATTTTATAAGACGATCTACAACCATAAAGATGATGGTTTGAGATGGTAGAAGTCTATCGATAAAATCCATAGATACATCAGTCAAAGAATTATCAAGAATAGAAAGATGCTGAAGCAAACTAGCAATAGCAACTATCTCACCTTTGTGGCATTAGTAAACATCATATTCTACAACAAACTTCTTGATAGTTTTCTTTATACCCTTCTAATAAAAAAGTTGATAGATGCATTTATATATATGAAAAAATCCAAAATGACTCATAGTTGGTATGAAACTCTTCCAAAATTATGTTCTAATAAGAAGAATTTAGTCTAAGATAATTCTGCTCTTATAGTGCAAATCTATGAGATCTTAGCTGTAATTAGGAATAGAAGTTGGGTCTTCTTCTAGCTTTTTAGTAACATCTTGAATTTTAGGATCATCAACAATTCACTCCTAATAAGTTATAATGTTTTGCAAGTAGAAATAGAAATAGTCACTAGCTTGCTCTAGAAGACAAGAAAGTGTATCTCCAAATTCTCACTCCCATTCTTATAAATAATCTCATAGTCAAAACTCAATAGTTAGTAATCCATTTTTGTTGCTCTAAAGAAAAAAATCCTTACTTAATAAAATATTTTAAGCTTTTGTGATCCGTGTGTATTTGAAATCGTCAACCAATTAAGGCATCCACTTAGTAACTACATGAACAATGACTACCATATCCTTAGCAGAAACACAAACTCAAATAAGATAGGGAAAGTAACTTATTAGTATAAGCAATTGGATGACCTTCTTGCATTAATATAGCTCCAATACTCACTTTAAAAGCATCATTTTCAATTATAAATAACTTGTTAAAATATGAAAAAAATGAGAATTAGCATAGTAGTTATTACATACTTAAGAGAAATAAAAGCTTGAGTAGCTTCTCTTAGCCACTTGAATGCATCTTTCTTTAAAAGTGATGTCAAAGAAGCACTAATTTTGTCCTAGTTCTTCACAAACTTTCAATAATAGTTAGTGAGTCTCAAGAATCCTCTAAGAGCCTTAATTGAATTTAGAATTAGTTAATCTTTCATTGCCCAAATTTTGGAATGATCAACTATAACACCCTCTCGGGAACGACCAAGATACTTCACCTTAGATTATGCAAAGCTGCATTTTTATTTCTTGACAAAAAGATAATGCTCACGAAGAAAGGTAAAAACAATCCATAAATGTAATAAATGACTTTTTGATGATGGGTTATAAATCAAAATAGCATCAAAGAAAATTAAAACAAACTTACAACTCAAAAGACATCATTAATTAAACTTTAAAAAGTAGAATGTGCATTGGTTAACCCAAAAAGGATTATCAAAATTTTATAATAATCATCATGCATTCTAAAAGCATTTTTTGAATGTCATCTTCATGTACACGAGTTTGGCAATAGCTAAACATAAATCCAGTTTAGCGAAAACTTGTGCACCTCCTAATTTATTAAGTAACTCATCCACTACTGGAATAGGATACTTGTCTTTTCCTATAATATTATTGAGTACTTGATAATCTACACACATCTACCAAGAATCATCCTTCTTCCTTACTAATAAGATTAGAGAGAAATATGGACTAACACTAACTCTTATGACCCTTGCTTCAAGCATCTCCTTAATGATTTTCTCTATCTCTATCTTTTGAAAGTGTGAATATTAATAAGGCTGAACATTAATTGGTGTACTCCCAAGTAAAAAATGAACCTAGTGATCATGTGATTAAAGAGGTGGAAGTCCTTGTGATTCTACAAATACATCCATTAATTCTTCGAGCAATGATTGAATATGTTCATCTTGTTTGAGTATTGTAGTTTCCTCTTTAATACTTTATAATTATACGAAAAATCGATGGTGTGCCTTTAGAAGAACTCTCTTCATTTTATGGCTAGTAATAATTGTGACCTTACTGTCACACTTACTCTTTAGGATCAATTGCTTTCCATTGATAAAAAAATTTATAATTAATTTAACTTATAATATTATTATGAAGATTGTCATGAAGTCCAGGAGCTTACCGGGAGTTCGCTGGAATATTACCGAGAGATCGTCGGAAGTTCGCCGGAAGATCGTCGGAAGCTCATTGGAAGAAACCTAGACTTACGAACTTTATTTAGCTTAGTAAATATCTTAAAATTTATAATTAGTATATAATTGGGATTAGAATTAGGCCAACCCAATTAGGGGATAGTTGGGCCAAGAGAAAGGCCCAAACAATGACCAAACAGGTGAAACCGTTGTGGCATAATCTTCGAGACTGTGCCAGGCGGTGGTACCACTAGTCTGGGCGATGGTACCACTTAAATATAGTCTTCTAGGTGGTGGTACCGCCAGACTAGGCAGTGGTACTGCCCAGTGTCAAACTACAGTCGGTGATACTGCCCGTACCCTAAAATTTTAGGGATTTGAATTTTGGCTCGATTTTTGAAGCCATTTGGGGTCTATAAATACCCTAGCTATTCATGCATAGAGAAGCAAGAAAAGTAAATAAAAAATCTATATTTCTAGAGTTGAAAACCCTTGTAAACTATAGAGTTTATCTTCCTAAAATTTAGAGACCATTCTAAGAAAGAGTGTAAGAGAAGATTTATAAAAAGGGGGTATAAAGGTTCTCTCCTAAGCTTGTGAAAGGAGAATAGAGTTATAAGAAGGAGGTTGATCTTTGTCTATTAAAGAAAGATCATTAGTGGATGCTGATGCCTCGATGGAAGGGGAATCGGCGGAGTGGATGTAGGTCACGACGACCAAACCATTATGAAAACATAGTTTGCATTTCTATTCGTGCTATTTACCTTCACTGCAAACTACTTATTTGCTTTCTAGAGTTGAAAACCCTTGTAGAGTATAGAGTCCCTCCTCCTAAAGTTTAGAGATCATTCTAAGGGAGAGTGCGAGGGAAGCTCTGTAAAAAGAGGGTGTAATGATTCTCTCCTAAGCCTCCAAAAGGAGAATAGAGTTGTAAGAAGAAGGTTGATCTTTGCCTATTAAAGGAAGATCATTAGTGGATGCCGATGGCCTTGATGGAAGGGGAATCGGCGGAGTGGATGTAGGTCATGGCGACCAAACCACTATAAAAACTTGGTTTGCATTTCTATTCTTGCTATTTATCTTCACTACAAACTACTTACTTGCTTTACTTCCATTACGCTTACGAATATGATTTCAAAGCTAACATCTCTCCGAAACTATTTTCCTCGAAATCGGTTTTAATCGAACAATAATTTTTTA